>NC_134486.1:74932114-75216386 GCF_040206685.1 Ascaphus truei | reverse complement strand
GTGCGTGGCAGGGGGAAGAGTGTGCGAGGGGAGGCAGGAAGAGGGTGTGCGTGGGAGGGGGAAGAGCGTGCGAGGGGAGGCAGGAAGAGGGTGTGCGCGCGATGTTTGATAAGTTACGGTGTGGGGTGGTGGAAATGAGTGAGGGAGGATGGTGGTGGAAATGGGGGTGTGGTGTAAGATGGACAGTGACGAGTGGGCGAAAGAGCGTGCGAGGGGGAAGAACGAGCGTGCAAGAAGGAAAGGGGAATAGCCTGCGTGAAAGGGGGGCAGAAAGAGGGTGCGTGCAAAGGGGGAGGAAGAGTCTGTCTGATGGGGGGAGGGGAAGAGGTGTGTGCGTGGTTGGGAAGAGGGTGTGTGCGAGGGGAAGAGTGCGTGCGAGGTGGTGGAAGAGCAAGGGTGCGTGCAAGGGGGGATGAAGAGCGAGCCTGCGTGCGATGGAAGGGGGAAAGAGCTTGTGTGCGAGGGTAGGCAGGAGGAGGGTGCGTGCAAAGGGGAAGGAAGAGCGTGTGTGTGAGGGGAGGCAGGCAGGTGGTGCGTGAGAGGGAGGCTGAGCGTGCATACGAGGGGAAAGTGTGTGCAAGGGGAGGCTGGAACAGGGTGCATGCAAGGGGGGGATGAGCGTGCACGCGAGGGGGGGGAAGAGGGTGTGTGTGATGGGAGGATAAGAATGTGCGTTCCAAGGGAGGGGGGAAGAGCATGCGTGCGAAGTTTGGGGAAAAGAGCATGCGAGGGTAGGCAGGAGGGTGCGTGCAAAGAGGAAGGAAGAGCAAGTGTGCGTGCGAGGGGCAGAGAAGAGCATGCGTGCGGGGAGGAAGAGCGTGCGAGGGGGGAGGAAGAAACAAGCCTGTGTCCGATGGGGAAAGAGCGTGCAAGGGGAGGGGGAAAGAGGTTGCGTGCCAGGGTAGGCAGGAGGAGGGTGCGTGAAAAGGGGAAGGAAGAGCAAGTGTGCGAGGGGAGGCTGGAACAGGGTGCGTGCTAGGGGGGATAAGCGTGCACGCAAAGTGGGTGCGTGCTAGGGGGGATAAGCGAGCAAGCGAAGAGGGTGCGTGTGAGGAGAGAGGGGAGAAGAGCCTGTGTGTGATGGGGGAAAAAGAATGTGCGTTCCAGGGGAGGAGGGAAGAGCATGCAGGCGAAGGTTGGGGGGAAGATCCTGCATGGGAGGGGAGGGAGGAAGGAAGAGCCTGCGTGGGAGGAAGGAAGATCCTGCGTGGGAGGGAGGAAGGACGAGCCTGCGTGGGAGGGAGGGAGGAAGGAAGAGCCTGCGTGGGAGGGAGGAAGAGCCTGCCTGGGAAGGAGAAAGGAAGGAAGAGCCTGCGTGGGAGGGAGGGAGGAAGGAAGAGCCTGCGTGGGAGGGAGGAAGGAAGGAAGAGCCTGCGTGGGAGGGAGGAAGGAAGGAAGAGCCTGCGTGGGAGGGAGGGAGGAAGGAAGAGCCTGGGAGGGAGGAGGAAGGAAGAGCCTACGTGGGAGGGAGGGAGGAAGGAAGAGCCTACGTGGGAGGGAGGGAGGGAGGAAGGAAGAGCCTACGTGGGAGGGAGGGAGGGAGGAAGGAAGAGCCTACGTGGGAGGGAGGGAGGAAGGAAGAGCCTGCGTGGGAGGGAGGAAGGAAGAGCCTGCGTGGGAGGGAGGAAGGAAGAGCCTGCGTGGGAGGGAGGAAGGAAGAGCCTGCGTGGGAGGGAGGAAGGAAGAGCCTGGGAGGGAGGAAGGAAGAGCCTGGGAGGGAGGAAGGAAGAGCCTGGGAGGGAGGAAGGAAGAGCCTGGGAGGGAGGAAGGAAGAGCCTGCGTGGGAGGGAGGAAGGAAGAGCCTGCGTGGGAGGGAGGAAGGAAGAGCCTGCGTGGGAGGGAGGAAGGAAGAGCCTGCGTGGGAGGGAGGAAGGAAGAGCCTGCGTGGGAGGGAGGAAGGAAGAGCCTGCGTGGGAGGGAGGAAGGAAGAGCCTGCGTGGGAGGAAGGAAGAGCCTGCGTGGGAGGAAGAAAGAGCCTGCGTGGGAGGGAGGTAGAGCCTTCGTGGGAGGGAGGGAGGAAGAGCCTGCGTGGGAGGGAGGGAGGAAGAGCCTGCGTGGGAGGAAGGAAGGAAGAGCCTGCGCGGGAGGGAGGGAGGAAGAGCCTGCGTGGGAGGGAGGGAGGAAGAGCCTGCGTGGGAGGGAGGGAGGAAGAGCCTGCGTGGGAGGGAGGGAGGAAGAGCCTGCGTGGGAGGGAGGAAGGAAGAGCCTGCGTGGGAGGGAGGAAGGAAGAGCCTGCGTGGGAGGGAGGAAGGAAGAGCCTGCGTGGGAGGGAGGAAGGAAGAGCCTGCGTGGGAGGGAGGAAGGAAGAGCCTGCGTGGGAGGGAGGAAGGAAGAGCCTGCGTGGGAGGGAGGAAGGAAGAGCCTGCTTGGGAGGGAGGAAGGAAGAGCCTGCGTGGGAGGGATGGAGGAAGGAAGAGCCTGCTTGGGAGGGAGGAAGAGCCTGCGTGGGAGGGATGGAGGAAGGAACGTGGGAGGGAGGGAGGAAGAGCGTGGGAGGGAGGGAGGGAGGAAGAGCGTGGGAGGAAGGAAGAGCTTGCGTGGGAGGAAGGAAGAACCTGCGTGGGAGGAAGGAAGAACCTGCGTGGGAGGAAGGAAGAGCCTGCGTGGGAGGAAGGAAGAGCCTGCGTGGGAGGGAGGAAGGAAGGAAGAGCCTGGGAGGGAGGAAGGAAGGAAGAGCCTGGGAGGGAGGAAGGAAGGAAGAGCCTGCGCGGGAGGGAGGAAGGAAGAGCCTGCGTGGGAGGGAGGAAGGAAGAGCCTGCGTGGGAGGGAGGAAGGAAGAGCCTGCGTGGGAGGGTGGGAGGGAGGAAGAGCCTGCGTGGGAGGGAGGGAGTAAGAGCCTGTGTGGGAGGGAGGGAGGAAGGAAGAGCCTGCGAGGGAGGGAGGAAGGAAGGAAGAGCCTGCGTGGGAGTGAGGGAGGAAGAGCCTGCGTGGGAGGGAGGAAGGAAGAGCCTGCGTGGGAGGCAGGAAGGAAGAGCCTGCGTGGGAGGCAGGAAGGAAGAGCCTGCGTGGGAGGCAGGAAGGAAGAGCCTGCGTGGGAGGAAGGAAGAGCCTGCGTGGGAGGGAGGAGGGACGAGCCTGTGTGGGAGGGAGGAGGGAAGAGCCTGCGTGGGAGGGAGGAGGGAAGAGCCTGCGTGGGAGGGAGGAGGGAAGAGCCTGCGTGGGAGGGAGGAGGGAAGAGCCTGCGAGGGAGGGAGGAGGGAAGAGCCTGCGAGGGAGGGAGGAGGGAAGAGCCTGCGAGGGAGGGAGGAGGGAAGAGCCTGCGAGGGAGGGAGGAGGGAAGAGCCTGCGAGGGAGGGAGGAGGGAAGAGCCTGCGTGGGAGGGAGGAAGGAAGAGCCGGCGAGGGAGGGAGGAAGGAAGAGCCTGCGTGGGAGGGAGGAAGGAAGAGCCTGCGTGGGAGGGAGGAAGGAAGAGCCTGCGTGGGAGGGAGGGAGGAAGGATGAGCCTGCGTGGGAGGGAGGGAGGAAGGAAGAGCCTGCGTGGGAGGGAGGGAGGAAGGAAGAGCCTGCGTGGGAGGGAGGGAGGAAGGAAGAGCCTGCGTGGGAGGGAGGGAGGAAGGAAGAGCCTGCGTGGGAGGGAGGGAGGAAGGAAGAGCCTGCGTGGGAGGGAGGGAAGAAGGAAGAGCCTGCGTGGGAGGGAGGGAGGAAGGAAGAGCCTGCGTGGGAGGGAGGGAGGAAGGAAGAGCCTGCGTGGGAGGGAGGGAGGAAGGAAGAGCCTGCGTGGGAGGGAGGGAAGAAGGAAGAGCCTGCGTGGGAGGGAGGGAAGAAGGAAGAGCCTGCGTGGGAGGGAGGGAAGAAGGAAGAGCCTGCGTGGGAGGGAGGGAGGAAGAGCCTGCGTGGGAGGAAGGAAGAGCCTGCGTGGGAGGGAGGGAGGAAGGAAGAGCCTGCGTGGGAGGGAGGGAGGAAGGAAGAGCCTGCGTGGGAGGGAGGGAAGAAGGAAGAGCCTGCGTGGGAGGGAGGGAGGAAGAGCCTGCGTGGGAGGAAGGAAGAGCCTGCGTGGGAGGGAGGGAGGAAGGAAGAGCCTGCGTGGGAGGGAGGGAGGAGGGAAGAGCCTCCGTGAGTGGGAAGGAGGAAGAGCGCGCGTGGGTGGGAGGGAGGAAGAGCGCGCGTGGGTGGGAGGGAGGAAGAGCGTGCGTGGGTGGGAGGGAGGAAGAGCGCGCGTGGGAGGGAGGAAGGAAGAGCCTGGGTGGGAGGAAGGAAGAGCCTGGGTGGGAGGAAGGAAGAGCCTGGGTGGGAGGAAGGAAGAGCCTGCGTGGGAGGGAGGGAGGAAGGAAGAGCGTGCGTGGGAGGGAGGAAGGAAGTAAGAGCCTGCGTGGGAGGGAGGGAGGAAGAGCCTGCGTGGGAGGGAGGAAGAGCCTGCGTGGGAGGGAGGGAGGAAGAGCCTGCGTGGGAGGGAGGAAGGAAGAGCCTGCGTGGGAGGAAGGAAGAGCGTGCGTGGGAGGAAGGAAGAGCCTGCGTGGGAGGAAGGAAGAGCCTGCGTGGGAGGAAGGGAGAGCCTGCGTGGGAGGAAGGAAGAGCCTGCGCGGGAGGGAGGAAGGAAGGAAGAGCCTGCGCGGGAGGGAGGAAGGAAGGAAGAGCCTGCGTGGGAGGAAGGAAGAGCCTGCGTGGGAGGAAGGAAGAGCCTGCGTGGGAGGGAGGAGGGACGAGCCTGCGTGGGAGGGAGGAGGGACGAGCCTGCGTGGGAGGGAGGAGGGACGAGCCTGCGTGGGAGGGAGGAGGGAAGAGCCTGCGAGGGAGGGAGGGAGGAGGGAAGAGCCTGCGAGGGCGGGAGGAGGGAAGAGCCTGCGAGGGCGGGAGGAGGGAAGAGCCTGCGAGGGCGGGAGGAGGGAAGAGCCTGCGAGGGAGGGAGGAGGGAAGAGCCTGCGAGGGAGGGAGGAGGGAAGAGCCTGCGAGGGAGGGAGGAGGGAAGAGCCTGCGAGGGAGGGAGGAGGGAAGAGCCTGCGAGGGACGGAGGAGGGAAGCGCCTGCGAGGGAGGGAGGAAGGAAGAGCCGGCGAGGGAGGAAGGAAGAGCCGGCAAGGGAGGGAGGAAGGAAGAGCCTGCGTGGGAGGGAGGAAGGAAGAGCCTGCGTGGGAGGGAGGGAGGAAGGAAGAGCCTGCGTGGGAGGGAGGGAAGAAGGAAGAGCCTGCGTGGGAGGGAGGGAGGAAGAGCCTGCGTGGCAGGAAGGAAGAGCCTGCGTGGGAGGGAGGGAGGAAGGAAGAGCCTGCGTGGGAGGGAGGGAGGAGGGAAGAGCCTGCGTGAGTGGGAGGGAGGAAGAGCGCGCGTGGGTGGGAGGGAGGAAGAGCGCGCGTGGGTGGGAGGAAGGAAGAGCCTGGGTGGGAGGAAGGAAGAGCCTGGGTGGGAGGAAGGAAGAGCCTGCGTGGGAGGGAGGAAGGAAGAGCGTGCGTGGGAGGGAGGAAGGAAGAGCCTTCGTGGGAGGGAGGGAGGAAGTAAGAGCCTGCGTGGGAGGGAGGGAGGAAGAGCCTGCGTGGGAGGGAGGAAGAGCCTGCGTGGGAGGGAGGGAGGAAGAGCCTGCGTGGGAGGGAGGAAGAGCGAGGGAGAGAGGAAGGAGGAGCCTGCGTGGGAGTAAGGAGGAGCCTGCGAGGGAGGGAGGGAGGGAGGAAGGAAGAGCGTGCGTGGGAGGGAGGAAGAGCGTGCGTGGGAGGGAGGAAGAGCGTGCGTGGGAGGGAGGAAGAGAGTGCGTGGGAGGGAGGAAGAGCCTGCTTGGGAGGGAGGAAGGAAGAGCCTGCGTGAGAGGGTGGGAGGAAGGAAGAGCCTGCGTGGGAGGGAGGAAGGAAGAGCCTGCGTGGGAGGGAGGAAGGAAGAGCCTGCGTGGGAGGGAGGAAGGAAGAGCCTGCTTGGGAGGGAGGAAGGAAGAGCCTGCGTGGGAGGGATGGAGGAAGGAAGAGCCTGCTTGGGAGGGAGGAAGAGCCTGCGTGGGAGGGATGGAGGAAGGAAGAGCGTGGGAGGGAGGGAGGAAGAGCGTGGGAGGGAGGGAGGGAGGAAGAGCGTGGGAGGAAGGAAGAGCTTGCGTGGGAGGAAGGAAGAACCTGCGTGGGAGGAAGGAAGAACCTGCGTGGGAGGAAGGAAGAGCCTGCGTGGGAGGAAGGAAGAGCCTGCGTGGGAGGGAGGAAGGAAGGAAGAGCCTGGGAGGGAGGAAGGAAGGAAGAGCCTGGGAGGGAGGAAGGAAGGAAGAGCCTGCGCGGGAGGGAGGAAGGAAGAGCCTGCGTGGGAGGGAGGAAGGAAGAGCCTGCGTGGGAGGGAGGAAGGAAGAGCCTGCGTGGGAGGGTGGGAGGGAGGAAGAGCCTGCGTGGGAGGGAGGGAGTAAGAGCCTGTGTGGGAGGGAGGGAGGAAGGAAGAGCCTGCGAGGGAGGGAGGAAGGAAGGAAGAGCCTGCGTGGGAGTGAGGGAGGAAGAGCCTGCGTGGGAGGGAGGAAGGAAGAGCCTGCGTGGGAGGCAGGAAGGAAGAGCCTGCGTGGGAGGCAGGAAGGAAGAGCCTGCGTGGGAGGCAGGAAGGAAGAGCCTGCGTGGGAGGAAGGAAGAGCCTGCGTGGGAGGGAGGAGGGACGAGCCTGTGTGGGAGGGAGGAGGGAAGAGCCTGCGTGGGAGGGAGGAGGGAAGAGCCTGCGTGGGAGGGAGGAGGGAAGAGCCTGCGTGGGAGGGAGGAGGGAAGAGCCTGCGAGGGAGGGAGGAGGGAAGAGCCTGCGAGGGAGGGAGGAGGGAAGAGCCTGCGAGGGAGGGAGGAGGGAAGAGCCTGCGAGGGAGGGAGGAGGGAAGAGCCTGCGAGGGAGGGAGGAGGGAAGAGCCTGCGTGGGAGGGAGGAAGGAAGAGCCGGCGAGGGAGGGAGGAAGGAAGAGCCTGCGTGGGAGGGAGGAAGGAAGAGCCTGCGTGGGAGGGAGGAAGGAAGAGCCTGCGTGGGAGGGAGGGAGGAAGGATGAGCCTGCGTGGGAGGGAGGGAGGAAGGAAGAGCCTGCGTGGGAGGGAGGGAGGAAGGAAGAGCCTGCGTGGGAGGGAGGGAGGAAGGAAGAGCCTGCGTGGGAGGGAGGGAGGAAGGAAGAGCCTGCGTGGGAGGGAGGGAGGAAGGAAGAGCCTGCGTGGGAGGGAGGGAAGAAGGAAGAGCCTGCGTGGGAGGGAGGGAGGAAGGAAGAGCCTGCGTGGGAGGGAGGGAGGAAGGAAGAGCCTGCGTGGGAGGGAGGGAGGAAGGAAGAGCCTGCGTGGGAGGGAGGGAAGAAGGAAGAGCCTGCGTGGGAGGGAGGGAAGAAGGAAGAGCCTGCGTGGGAGGGAGGGAAGAAGGAAGAGCCTGCGTGGGAGGGAGGGAGGAAGAGCCTGCGTGGGAGGAAGGAAGAGCCTGCGTGGGAGGGAGGGAGGAAGGAAGAGCCTGCGTGGGAGGGAGGGAGGAAGGAAGAGCCTGCGTGGGAGGGAGGGAAGAAGGAAGAGCCTGCGTGGGAGGGAGGGAGGAAGAGCCTGCGTGGGAGGAAGGAAGAGCCTGCGTGGGAGGGAGGGAGGAAGGAAGAGCCTGCGTGGGAGGGAGGGAGGAGGGAAGAGCCTCCGTGAGTGGGAAGGAGGAAGAGCGCGCGTGGGTGGGAGGGAGGAAGAGCGCGCGTGGGTGGGAGGGAGGAAGAGCGTGCGTGGGTGGGAGGGAGGAAGAGCGCGCGTGGGAGGGAGGAAGGAAGAGCCTGGGTGGGAGGAAGGAAGAGCCTGGGTGGGAGGAAGGAAGAGCCTGGGTGGGAGGAAGGAAGAGCCTGCGTGGGAGGGAGGGAGGAAGGAAGAGCGTGCGTGGGAGGGAGGAAGGAAGTAAGAGCCTGCGTGGGAGGGAGGGAGGAAGAGCCTGCGTGGGAGGGAGGAAGAGCCTGCGTGGGAGGGAGGGAGGAAGAGCCTGCGTGGGAGGGAGGAAGGAAGAGCCTGCGTGGGAGGAAGGAAGAGCGTGCGTGGGAGGAAGGAAGAGCCTGCGTGGGAGGAAGGAAGAGCCTGCGTGGGAGGAAGGGAGAGCCTGCGTGGGAGGAAGGAAGAGCCTGCGCGGGAGGGAGGAAGGAAGGAAGAGCCTGCGCGGGAGGGAGGAAGGAAGGAAGAGCCTGCGTGGGAGGAAGGAAGAGCCTGCGTGGGAGGAAGGAAGAGCCTGCGTGGGAGGGAGGAGGGACGAGCCTGCGTGGGAGGGAGGAGGGACGAGCCTGCGTGGGAGGGAGGAGGGACGAGCCTGCGTGGGAGGGAGGAGGGAAGAGCCTGCGAGGGAGGGAGGGAGGAGGGAAGAGCCTGCGAGGGCGGGAGGAGGGAAGAGCCTGCGAGGGCGGGAGGAGGGAAGAGCCTGCGAGGGCGGGAGGAGGGAAGAGCCTGCGAGGGAGGGAGGAGGGAAGAGCCTGCGAGGGAGGGAGGAGGGAAGAGCCTGCGAGGGAGGGAGGAGGGAAGAGCCTGCGAGGGAGGGAGGAGGGAAGAGCCTGCGAGGGACGGAGGAGGGAAGCGCCTGCGAGGGAGGGAGGAAGGAAGAGCCGGCGAGGGAGGAAGGAAGAGCCGGCAAGGGAGGGAGGAAGGAAGAGCCTGCGTGGGAGGGAGGAAGGAAGAGCCTGCGTGGGAGGGAGGGAGGAAGGAAGAGCCTGCGTGGGAGGGAGGGAAGAAGGAAGAGCCTGCGTGGGAGGGAGGGAGGAAGAGCCTGCGTGGCAGGAAGGAAGAGCCTGCGTGGGAGGGAGGGAGGAAGGAAGAGCCTGCGTGGGAGGGAGGGAGGAGGGAAGAGCCTGCGTGAGTGGGAGGGAGGAAGAGCGCGCGTGGGTGGGAGGGAGGAAGAGCGCGCGTGGGTGGGAGGAAGGAAGAGCCTGGGTGGGAGGAAGGAAGAGCCTGGGTGGGAGGAAGGAAGAGCCTGCGTGGGAGGGAGGAAGGAAGAGCGTGCGTGGGAGGGAGGAAGGAAGAGCCTTCGTGGGAGGGAGGGAGGAAGTAAGAGCCTGCGTGGGAGGGAGGGAGGAAGAGCCTGCGTGGGAGGGAGGAAGAGCCTGCGTGGGAGGGAGGGAGGAAGAGCCTGCGTGGGAGGGAGGAAGAGCGAGGGAGAGAGGAAGGAGGAGCCTGCGTGGGAGTAAGGAGGAGCCTGCGAGGGAGGGAGGGAGGGAGGAAGGAAGAGCGTGCGTGGGAGGGAGGAAGAGCGTGCGTGGGAGGGAGGAAGAGCGTGCGTGGGAGGGAGGAAGAGAGTGCGTGGGAGGGAGGAAGAGCCTGCTTGGGAGGGAGGAAGGAAGAGCCTGCGTGAGAGGGTGGGAGGAAGGAAGAGCCTGCGTGGGAGGGAGGGAGGAAGGAAGAGTCTGCGTGGGAGGGAGGAAGGAAGAGCCTGCGTGGGAGGGAGGGAGGAAGGAAGAGCCTGCGTGGGAGGGAGGGAGGGAGGAAGGAAGAGTCTGCGTGGGAGGGAGGAAGGAAGAGCCTGCGTGGGAGGGAGGGAGGAAGGAAGAGCCTTCGTGGGAGGGAGGGAGGAAGGAAGAGCCTGCGTGGGAGGAAGGAAGAGCCTGCGTGGGAGGAAGGAAGAGCCTGCGTGGGAGGAAGGAAGAGCCTGCGTGGGAGGAAGGAAGAGCCTGCGTGGGAGGAAGGAAGAGCCTGCGTGGGAGGAAGGAAGAGCCTGCGTGGGAGGGAGGAGGAGCCTGCGTGGGAGGGAGGAGGAGCCTGCGTGGGAGGGAGGGAGGAAGGAAGGGCCTGCGTGGGAGGGAGGAAGGAAGAGCCTGCGTGGGAGAGAGGGAGGAAGGAAGAGCCTGCGTGGGAGGGAGGGAGGAAGGAAGAGCCTGCGTGGGAGGGAGGGAGGAAGGAAGAGCCTTCGTGGGAGGGAGGGAGGAAGGAAGAGCCTGCGTGGGAGGGAGGAAGAGCCTGCGTGGGAGGGAGGAAGAGCCTGCGTGGGAGGGAGGAAGAGCCTGCTTGGGAGGGAGGAGGAGCCTGCTTGGGAGGGAGGAGGAGCCTGCGTGGGAGGGAGGAGGAGCCTGCGTGGGAGGGAGGAGGAGCCTGCGTGGGAGGGAGGAGGAGCCTGCGTGGGAGGGAGGAGGAGCCTGCGAGGGAGGGAGGAAGGAGGAGCCTGCGAGGGAGGGAGGAAGGAGGAGCCTGCGAGGGAGGGAGGAAGGAAGAGCCTGCGAGGGAGGGAGGAAGAGCCTGCTTGGGGGGTGGAGGGAGGAAGAGCCTGCATGGAGGGGGGAGGGAGGAAGAGCTTGTGTGGGGGAGGAGGGAGGAAGAGCCTGCTTTGGGGTGGGAGGGAGGAGGAGCCTGCGTGGGAGGGAGGAGGAGCCTGCGTGGGAGGGAGGAGGAGCCTGCGTGGGAGGGAGGAGGAGCCTGCGTGGGAGGGAGGAGGAGCCTGCGTGGGAGGGAGGAGGAGCCTGCGTGGGAGGGAGGAGGAGCCTGCGTGGGAGGGAGGAGGAGCCTGCGTGGGAGGGAGGAGGAGCCTGGGAGGGAGGAAGGAAGAGCCTGCGAGGGAGGGAGGGAGGAAGGAAGAGCCTGCGTGGAAGGGAGGAAGACTGCGTGGGAGGGAGGAAGACTCTGCGTGGAAGGGAGGGAGGAGGAGCTTGCGTGGGAGGGAGGAGGAGCTTGTGTGGGAGGGAGGAGGAGCCTGTGTGGGAGGGAGGAGGAGCCTGCGTGGGAGGGAGGAAGGAGGAGCCTGCGAGGGAGGGAGGAAGGAGGAGCCTGCGAGGGAGGGAGGAAGGAGGAGCCTGCGAGGGAGGGAGGAAGGAGGAGCCTGTGAGGGAGGAAGGAAGGAGGAGCCTGTGAGGGAGGGAGGAAGGAAGAGCCTGCGAGGGAGGGAGGAAGAGCCTGCTTGGGGGGTGGAGGGAGGAAGAGCCTGCGTGGAGGGGGAGGAAGAGCTTGTGTGGGGGAGGAGGGAGGAAGAGCCTGCGTGGGGGGGTAGAAGAGCCTGCTTGGGTGGGGAGGGAGGAAGAGCCTGCGTGGGAGGGAGGAGGAGCCTGCGTGGGAGGGAGGAGGAGCCTGCGTGGGAGGGAGAAGGAGCCTGCGTGGGAGGGAGGAGGAGCCTGCGTGGGAGGGAGGAGGAGCCTGCGTGGGAGGGAGGAGGAGCCTGCGTGGGAGGGAGGAGGAGCCTGCGAGGGAGGGAGGAAGGAGCCTGCGAGGGAGGGAGGAAGGAGGAGCCTGCGAAAGGAGGAGCCTGCGAGGGAGAGAGGAAGGAAGAGCCTGCGAGGGAGGGAGGAAGGAAGAGCCTGCGAGGGAGGGAGGAAGGCTCTGCGTGGGAGGGAGGAAGAGCCTGCGTGAAGGAGGAAGACTCTGCGTGGGAGGGAGGAAGAGCCTGCGTGGAGGGAGGAGGAGGAGCCTGCGTGGAGGGAGGAGGAGCCTGCGTGGGAGGAAGGAGGAGCCTGCGTGGGAGGGAGGAAGGAGGAGCCTGCGTGGGAGGGAGGAAGGAGGAGCCTGCGAGGGAGTGAGGAAGGAGGAGCCTGCGAGGGAGGGAGGAAGGAAGAGCCTGCGAGGGAGGGAGGGAGGAAGGAAGAGCCTGCGAGGGAGGGAGGAAGGAAGAGCCTGCGAGGGAGGGAGGGAGGAGGAAGAGCCTGCGAGGGAGAGAGGAAGGAAGAGTCTGCGAGGGAGGGAGGAAGGAAGAGCCTGTGTGGGAGGGAGGGAGGGAGGAAGGAAGAGCCTGCGTGGTAGGGAGGGAGGAAGGAAGATCCTGCGTGGAGGGGGGATGGAGGAAGAGCTTGCATGGGGGAGGAGGAGCCTGCTTGAGGGGGGGAGGAGGAAGAGCCTGCTTGGGGGGGAGGGAGGAAGAGCCTGCGTGGCGGGGGTGGAGGAGGAAGAGCCTGCGTGCGAGGGGGGGAAAGAGCCTGTGTGCGAGGGGATGGGGGGAGAAGCATGCGAGGGGGGGGGAGAAGCATGCGAGGGGAGAGGGAGAAGCGTGGAAGGGGGAGAAAGCGTGCGAGGGGAAGGGGGAGAAGCGTGCGAGGGGAAGAGGGAGAAGCGTGCGAGGGGAAGAGGGAGAAGCGTGCGAGGGGTGGAAGAGTGCAAGGGGAAGGGGAGAAGCGTGCGAGGTGAAGAAGGAGAAGCGTGCGAGGGGAAGGGAAGAAAGCGTGCGAGGGGAAGGGGGAGAAGCGTGCAGGGGGAGAAGCGTGCAAGGGGAGAAAGTGTGCGAGGGGAAGTGGGAGAAGCGTGCAAGGGGAGGGGAAGAAGCTTGTGAGGGAGAAGTGAGAAGCGTGTCTGCGAGGGGAGGGGTGAGAAGCGTGTGTGGGGAGGGGGAGAAGCGTGCGAGCGAGGGGGAAAGCGTGCGATTGAAGGGGTGAGAAGTGCGGTGGAGGGGAAGGGGGAGAAGCGAGGAGAAGAGGGAGAAGCATGCGAGGGAGTGCTTGGTGCGAGGGGAGGGGGAGAAGCGTGCTTGTTGCGAGGGGAGGGGGAGAAGCGTTGGCGCGAGGAGAGAAGCGTGCGAGGGGAGGGGGAGGTGTTAGCGAGGGAAGGGGGGAGTAGAATGTGTGCAAGGGAGGGGGGAGAAGTTAGCGAGGGGAGGGGTAGAAGTGGGCAATCGTGCCGAGGGGTAGAAGCGTGCGAGCGAGGGGTTGAGAAGCATGCGTGAGAGGAGAAGCGTGCAAGGGGAGGTTGTGAGAAGTGTGCATGTGAGGGGGAGAAGCATGCAGATGGGTTGAGAAGCAAGCGTGTGAGAGAAGTGTGTGAGGGGAGGGAGAGACGTGTGCGAGTGGAGGGTGGAGAAGCAAGCGATGGGGAAAAAGCGGGGGATAAGCGAGCGGGGAGGGGAGAAGCGAGCGGGGGGAGGGGGAGAAGCGTGTGAGCGAGGGAGGGGGAAAGCGAGGGAGGGAGGGGTAGAAGCGGGGGAGGGATAGAGCGAGCGAGGGGAGGGGTAGAAGCGTGTGAGCGAGTGAGGGGGGAAAGCGAGGGAGGGGAGGGGTAGAAGCGGGGGAGGGGTAGAAGCGGTGGAGGGATAGAGCGTGCGAGCGAGGGGAGGGGTTAGAAGCGTGCGAGCGAGGGGAGGGGTTAGAAGCGTGCGAGGGGAGGGTTAGAAGCGTGCGTGCGAGGGGAGGGTTAGAAGCGTGCGTGCGGAGGGGTTAGAAGCGTGCGTGCGAGGGGAGGGGTTAGAAGCGTGCGTGCGAGGGGAGGGGTTAGAAGCGTGCGTGCGAGGGGAGGGGTTTGAAGCGTGCGTGTGAGGGGAGGGGTTAGAAGCGTGCGTGCAAGATGAGCGGGAGAAGCGTGCGAGGGGAGCAGGAGAAGTGTGCATGTGAGGGGAGGGGGAGAAGCGTTGGAAGGGAGATACAGAAGCGTGGGGAAGAAGCGTGCGAGGGGAAGGGGGAGAAGCGTGCGAGGGGAAGGGGGAGAAGCGTGCGAGGGGATGGGGGAGACGCGTGCGAGGGGAAGGGGGAGACGCGTGCGAGGGGAAGGGGGAGACGCGTGCCAGGGGAAGGGGGAGACGCGTGCGAGGGGAAGGAGGAGACGCGTGCCAGGGGAAGGGGCAGAAGCGTGCAAGGGGAGAGGGTGAAGCGTTTGTGGGAGAGGTAAGAAGTGTGCAAGGGGGGGGAGAAGGGGGCGGGGAGTGGGGGGAGAAGGGGGTGGGGAGTGGGGGGAGGGGGAGAAGCGTGTGAGGTGATGGGGGGAGAAGCGGGGAAGGGGGAGAAAGCGTGCGAGGAGAAGGTGGAGAAAGCGTGCGAGGGGAAGTGGGGAAGCGTGCGAGGGGAGGGGGGAGAAGAGCGAGTGCGAGGGGATGGGTGAGAAGCGTGCAAGGGGAGGGAAGGGATGAGAAGCGTGCGTGCGAGGGGAAAGGTGAGAAGAGTGCAAGGGTAGGGGAAGAAGCGTGTGTGGGGAGGGGGAGAAGCGGGCGAGCGAGGGGGTGGGAAAGAGTGCGATTGTAGGGGTGAGAAGTGCGGGGGAGGGGAAGGGGGAGAAGCATGCGAGGGCGTGCTTGGTGCGAGGGGAGGGGGAGAAGCGTGCTTGTTGCGAGGGGAGGGGGAGAAGCGTTGGCGCGAGGGGAAAGCGTGCGAGGGGAGGGGGAGGTGTTAGCGCGGGAAGGGGGGAGTAGAGTGTGTGCAAGGGGAGGGGGGAGAAGTTAGCAAGGGGAGAGGTAGAACGGGAAAGCGTGCGGAGGGGTAGAAGCGTGCGAGCGAGGGGTTGAGAAGCATGCGTGAAAGGAGAAGCGTGCAAGGGGAGGGGGTGAGAAGTGTGTGTGTGTGTGAGGAGGAGAAGCGTGTGAGGGGAGGGGGAGACGTGTGCGAGTGGAGGGGGGAGAAGCGAGCGGGGGGAGGGGGAGAAGCGAGCGGGGGAGGTGTGAGCTTGGGGAGGGGTAGAAGCGGGGGAGGGGTAGAGCAGGGGAGGGGTTAGAAGCGTGCGTGCGAGGGGTTAGAAGCGTGCGTGCGAGGGGTTAGAAGCGTGCGTGCGAGGGGAGGGGTTAGAAGCGTGCATGCGAGGGGAGGGGTTAGAAGCGTGCGTGCGAGGGGAGTGGGAGAAGCGTGCGTGCGAAGGGGAGGGGGAGAAGCGTGGGAGGGGAGATACAGAAGCGTGGGGGAGACGCGTGCGAGGGGAAGGGGGAGTCGCGTGCGAGGGGAAGGGGCAGAAGCGTGCCAAGGGAAGGGGCAGAAACGTGCGAGGGGAGGGGGAGAAACGTGCGAGGGGTGGGGGAGAAGTGTGCATGCGGGGAGAAACGTGTGGGGTGGGGGAGAAGTGTGCATGCGAGGGGGAAGGGTGCGAGGGGTGGGGGAGAAGCGTGCGTGCGAGGGGAAGCGTGCGAGGGGTGGGGGAGAAGCGTGCGTGCGGGGGGGAGAAGCGTGCGTGCGGGGGGGAGATGCGAGGGGAGGGGAAGAAGCGTGCGTGCAGAAGGGTTGAAAAGCATGCGTGCGAAGGGAGGGAGAGGTGTGAGGGGAGGGGGAAGCGTGCAAGGGGAGGTGGCGAAGCGTGCGAGGGTTGTAGAAGCTAGGGGGAGAAGCGTGCGAGAGGAGGGGGAGGTGTGTGCGAGGGGAGAAGCGTGCGAGGGTTGGAGGAGAAGCAAGGGAGAGAAGCGTGGGAGGGGGAGAAGCGTGCGAACGAGGGGCAGAAGCGTTCGTGCAAGGGGAGGGGGAGAAGAGTACGAGGGGAGAACCGTGAGGGGAGGGGAAGGGAGAGAATCGTGCAGAGGGGGAGAAGCGTGCGAGGGGAGAAGCGTGCGAGGGGAGACTCGTGGGAGGGGGATGAAAAGTGTGCATGTGAGGGGAGGGGGGAGAAGCAAGCGAGGAGGGGGAGCTGTTGGGGAGGGGTAGAAGCGTGTGAGCGAGGAGAAGGGTAGAAGCTTGCGAGTGAGGGGTTGAGTAGCGTGCGAGGGGAGGGGTTTGAGAAGTGGGAGGGGGTGAGAAGTGTGCGTGCAAGGTGAGGGGGAGAAGCGTGGGGGAGAAGCGTGCAAGGTGAGGGGGAGAAGCGTGCGTGCAAAGGGGTTGAGAAGCGTGCGAGGGGAGGGGGAGACGGGGAGGGGGAGAAGCGTGTGTGCGAGGGGTGGGGGAGAAGCGTGCGGAGGGGAAGCGTGCGGAAGGGAAGCGTGCGAGGGGTGGGGGAGAAGCGTGCGAGGGGTGGGGGAGAAGCGTGCGTGTAAGGGGATGGGGAGAAGCGTGCGAGGGGAGGGGGAGAAGCGAGCGAGGGGAGGGGGAGAAGCGTGCGAGAGGTGGGGGGAAGCGTGCGTGTGAGGGGTGGGGGAGAAGAGTGCGAAGGGGGAGGGAGGTGTGAGGGGAGGGGGAGAAGCGTGCAAGGGGAGGGGGTTACACGTGTGAGGGTTGGAGAAGCGAGGGGGAGAAGCGTGCGAGGGGAAGGGGCAGAAGCGTGCACGGGGAGGGGGTGAAGCGTTTGTGGGAGAGGTAAGAAGTGTGCAAGGGGGGGGAGAAGGGGGCGGGGAGTGGGGGGAGAAGGGGGCGGGGAGTGGGGGGAGGGGGAGAAGCGTGTGAGGTGATGGGGGGAGAAGCGGGGAAGGGGGAGAAAGCGTGCGAGGAGAAGGTGGAGAAAGCGTGCGAGGGGAAGTGGGGAAGCGTGCGAGGGGAGGGGGGAGAAGAGCGAGTGCGAGGGGATGGGTGAGAAGCGTGCAAGGGGAGGGAAGGGATGAGAAGCGTGCGTGCGAGGGGAAAGGTGAGAAGAGTGCAAGGGTAGGGGAAGAAGCGTGTGTGGGGAGGGGGAGAAGCGGGCGAGCGAGGGGGTGGGAAAGAGTGCGATTGTAGGGGTGAGAAGTGCGGGGGAGGGGAAGGGGGAGAAGCATGCGAGGGCGTGCTTGGTGCGAGGGGAGGGGGAGAAGCGTGCTTGTTGCGAGGGGAGGGGGAGAAGCGTTGGCGCGAGGGGAAAGCGTGCGAGGGGAGGGGGAGGTGTTAGCGCGGGAAGGGGGGAGTAGAGTGTGTGCAAGGGGAGGGGGGAGAAGTTAGCAAGGGGAGAGGTAGAACGGGAAAGCGTGCGGAGGGGTAGAAGCGTGCGAGCGAGGGGTTGAGAAGCATGCGTGAAAGGAGAAGCGTGCAAGGGGAGGGGGTGAGAAGTGTGTGTGTGTGTGAGGAGGAGAAGCGTGTGAGGGGTGGGGGAGAAACGTGCGAGGGGTGGGGGAGAAGTGTGCATGCGGGGAGAAACGTGTGGGGTGGGGGAGAAGTGTGCATGCGAGGGGGAAGGGTGCGAGGGGTGGGGGAGAAGCGTGCGTGCGAGGGGAAGCGTGCGAGGGGTGGGGGAGAAGCGTGCGTGCGGGGGGGAGAAGCGTGCGTGCGGGGGGGAGATGCGAGGGGAGGGGAAGAAGCGTGCGTGCAGAAGGGTTGAAAAGGGGTGGGGGAGAAGTGTGCATGCGGGGAGAAACGTGTGGGGTGGGGGAGAAGTGTGCATGCGAGGGGGAAGGGTGCGAGGGGTGGGGGAGAAGCGTGCGTGCGAGGGGAAGCGTGCGAGGGGTGGGGGAGAAGCGTGCGTGCGGGGGGGAGAAGCGTGCGTGCGGGGGGGAGATGCGAGGGGAGGGGAAGAAGCGTGCGTGCAGAAGGGTTGAAAAGCATGCGTGCGAAGGGAGGGAGAGGTGTGAGGGGAGGGGGAAGCGTGCAAGGGGAGGTGGCGAAGCGTGCGAGGGTTGTAGAAGCTAGGGGGAGAAGCGTGCGAGAGGAGGGGGAGGTGTGTGCGAGGGGAGAAGCGTGCGAGGGTTGGAGGAGAAGCAAGGGAGAGAAGCGTGGGAGGGGGAGAAGCGTGCGAACGAGGGGCAGAAGCGTTCGTGCAAGGGGAGGGGGAGAAGAGTACGAGGGGAGAACCGTGCGAGGGGAGACTCGTGGGAGGGGGATGAAAAGTGTGCATGTGAGGGGAGGGGGGAGAAGCAAGCGAGGAGGGGGAGCTGTTGGGGAGGGGTAGAAGCGTGTGAGCGAGGAGAAGGGTAGAAGCTTGCGAGTGAGGGGTTGAGTAGCGTGCGAGGGGAGGGGTTTGAGAAGTGGGAGGGGGTGAGAAGTGTGCATGCAAGGTGAGGGGGAGAAGCGTGGGGGAGAAGCGTGCAAGGTGAGGGGGAGAAGCGTGCGTGCAAAGGGGTTGAGAAGCGTGCGAGGGGAGGGGGAGACGGGGAGGGGGAGAAGCGTGTGTGCGAGGGGTGGGGGAGAAGCGTGCGGAGGGGAAGCGTGCGGAAGGGAAGCGTGCGAGGGGTGGGGGAGAAGCGTGCGAGGGGTGGGGGAGAAGCGTGCGTGTAAGGGGATGGGGAGAAGCGTGCGAGGGGAGGGGGAGAAGCGAGCGAGGGGAGGGGGAGAAGCGTGCGAGAGGTGGGGGGAAGCGTGCGTGTGAGGGGTGGGGGAGAAGAGTGCGAAGGGGGAGGGAGGTGTGAGGGGAGGGGGAGAAGCGTGCAAGGGGAGGGGGTTACACGTGTGAGGGTTGGAGAAGCGAGGGGGAGAAGCGTGCGAGGGGAAGGGGCAGAAGCGTGCACGGGGAGTGGGTGAAGCGTTTGTGGGAGAGGTAAGAAGTGTGCAAGGGGGGAGAGAAGGGGGCGGGGAGTGGGGGGAGAAGGGGGCGGGGAGTGGGGGGAGGGGGAGAAGCGTGTGAGGTGATGGGGGGAGAAGCGGGGAAGGGGGAGAAAGCGTGCGAGGAGAAGGTGGAGAAAGCGTGCGAGGGGAAGTGGGGAAGCGTGCGAGGGGAGGGGGGAGAAGAGCGAGTGCGAGGGGATGGGTGAGAAGCGTGCAAGGGGAGGGAAGGGGTGAGAAGCGTGCGTGCGAGGGGAAAGGTGAGAAGAGTGCAAGGGTAGGGGAAGAAGCGTGTGTGGGGAGGGGGAGAAGCGGGCGAGCGAGGGGGTGGGAAAGAGTGCGATTGTAGGGGTGAGAAGTGCGGGGGAGGGGAAGGGGGAGAAGCATGCGAGGGCGTGCTTGGTGCGAGGGGAGGGGGAGAAGCGTGCTTGTTGCGAGGGGAGGGGGAGAAGCGTTGGCGCGAGGGGAAAGCGTGCGAGAGGAGGGGGAGGTGTTAGCGCGGGAAGGGGGGAGTAGAGTGTGTGCAAGGGGAGGGGGGAGAAGTTAGCAAGGGGAGGGGTAGAACGGGAAAGCGTGCGGAGGAGTAGAAGCGTGCGAGCGAGGGGTTGAGAAGCATGCGTGAAAGGAGAAGCGTGCAAGGGGAGGGGGTGAGAAGTGTGTGTGAGGAGGAGAAGCGTGTGAGGGGAGGGGGAGACGTGTGCGAGTGGAGGGGGGAGAAGCGAGCGGGGGGAGGGGGAGAAGCGTGTGTGCGAGGGGTGGGGGAGAAGCGTGCGGAGGGGAAGCGTGCGGAAGGGAAGCGTGCGAGGGGTGGGGGAGAAGCGTGCGTGCAAGGGGATGGGGAGAAGCGTGCGAAGCGTGCGAGGGGAGGGGGAGAAGCGAGCGAGGGGAGGGGGAGAAGCGTGCGAGGGGTGGGGGGAAGCGTGCGTGTGAGGGGTGGGGAGAAGAGTGCGAAGGGGGAGGGAGGTGTGAGGGGAGGGGGAGAAGCGTGCAAGGGGAGGGGGTTACACGTGTGAGGGTTGGAGAAGCGAGGGGGAGAAGCGTGCGAGGGGAAGGGGGAGAAGAGCGCAAGGGGAGAATCGTGAGGGGAGGAGAGGGGAAGGGGGAGAATCGTGCGGAGGGGGAGAAGCAATGCGTGCGAGGGGAGAACCGTGCGAGGGGAGACGCGTGCGAGAGGAGGGGGATAAGTGTGCGTGCTGGGGCAGGGAGAGAAACGTGCATGGGGAGGGGGAGAAGCATGCGAGGGGAGGGGGAAGGAGAGTGCTAGGGGATGGGGAGGAGTGTTTTAGGGGGGAGTAGCTTGCGAGGGGAGGAGCGTGCAAGGGAAGGGGTGAAGAGATTGCATGCGAAGGGAGGGGGAAGAGAGTGTGTCCAAGGGGGATAGTGCGTGGTAGGGGAAAAGAGCGTGTGTTCAAGGAGAGGTGGGAAGAGCGTGCGTGCAACAGGAGGAGCATGCGAGGGGAGGGGCAGGAGGGTCGAGGAGCGTGCGAGGGAAGGGTGGAAGAGATTGCGTGCGAGTGAAGGGGGAAGAGATTGCGTGCGAAGGGAGGGGGAAGAGTGCGTGGGAGGGGAAATAAGCATGGGAGGGGGAAAGAGCATGGGAGGGGGAGAAACGTTCTTGCAAGGGGAAATGGGAGAATCGAGAAGCGTTCGTGGGAGGGGGACAAGCGTGCGTGGGAGGGGGGACAAGCGTGCGTGGGGAGGGGGGACAAGAGTGCGTGGGGAGGGGGGACAAGAGTGCGTGGGGAGGGGGGACAAGCGTGCGTGCGAGGGGAGGGTGATGTGTGGGCGAGGGGAGGGGGAGAAGCGTGCGTGCGAGAGTGGGGACAAGCATGCGAGGGGAGGGGGAGAAGCGTGCGAGGGGATTAGCGTATGTGTGAGGGAGGGGAGAAGCGTGCGAGGGGATAAGCGCATGTGTGAGGGGAGGGGGGGAGAAGCGTGCGAGGGGATAAGCGTGTGTGTGAGGGGAGGGGGGGAGAAGTGTGCGAGGAGATAAGCGTATGTGTGAGGGGAGGGGGGGGAGAAGCGTGCAAGGGGATAAGCGTATGTGTGAGGGGATGGGGGGGAGAAGCGTGCGAGGGGATAAGCGTACGTGCGAGGGGGAAAAGCGTGTGAGGGGATAAGCGTGCGTGCGAGGAGGGGAAAGAAGCGTGCGTGCGAGGGGAGAAGCGTGCTTGCGGAGGTGGGGAGAAGCGTGGGGGGCGGGGAGATGCGTGCGAGGGGAGGGGGAGAAACGTATGTGCGAGGGGAGAAGTGTGCGTGCGAGGGGAGACGAGAGAAACGTGCGTGCGAGGGGAGGGTGGGAGAAGCGGGTGGGGTGAGGGGGGAGGGGTATGTGTGTGTGTGTGTGTGTGTACTAGTCCTGGGAAAGTTGTGTATGTTCATCAGCCTTCACTTATCTCCTATTCTGTCTGTTGCCCACTCGGCTTCCTTCCATTTAGTCTGTACAACCCTAAGGCCGCGCTTATAGTGCTGGCGACGCGACCAATGACGTCACCCGTCGCCACTGGCGAAAGTTGTAATTTGATTTTTAGCGACGTCACTGGCGACGAGGCCAGTGAAGTCACTAAAATGTGCGTGACGCGCAATTTGATTGGTTTATAGAGTCACATGGGGCGACTGTCTAAAAAAACAAATTTTCCCGTCTTCAAATTTTTTGGTCGCTCCGTCGCTGTCGCGCTTACTATAAGCGCTTGCGTCGGAGTCACTGTATTTGAGTCGGAGCGACGTCGCGTCGTCAGGCACTATATGCCGCGCAGCCTGATTACCGTACATAAGCGCAAATGGCTGGATTAAGTTTTTTTTTATTTGTGAACCAGTATTATCATTTTTGAGATTAATATTGGCAAATAAATTATTTTGAGGATGATTTTTTTCTTTTTTTTTACAAAAATCCTGAAGAAAAGTGACTTTCTTGTAATCACCAGTAGCCTAGGAAGATAAAGCCTTTACTGCTGCGGTCTTTGGGGGTAAGGAAGCGACAGACAGAGGCCCCAGGCATTCCTTCTGTGAGACTTTCTTGAGCTCTTAGGCTGCGTCCATAGTGCAGGATACGGCGCCAGCTACGTAGCTTGTGCCGAAACAAACACTAGGACACCTGTGCATATGTGCATAGTGCGCGTGCCCCTGCGCTAACAGGGAGACTGCTGCTTCGCGATATAAACAAGTGTGTATTTCGCGTGCTACGCTGGGTTACGAAGGAGCACGGAAGCTAGCGCGTTCTACTATAGAACGCAGCCTTAGCTGGAGGAGAAGTGGTGTATGAGACACTACTGGTGGGGTGGAGATTGAGTGGCAATGAATAAAAACAAATGCTTGTATGGAATGGGTTGAGCCAATTCCTTCGTTATACAGGGAGTCTAGACATGATACAGTAATAACTATAGGGAATGGCCTTCCACTTCCGCACTTGTGTAACAGCACCACAGTTCTCAAAGAAATGAAATTCAGTTGTGTTCTGCAGCTTTCTTCTTTAATAAGTTAGTAATTTATTATTGGCAGCTCGCTCCCTTATAGCTTCATTAAATATCATAAATGGACATAAACACGTAATAGAAAAACGCTTATGACTTTGTTATATAACAAACATAAACACTGTTAATACGCTTACTCCTGTATAGTTTTGTGGGGGGTTACGTAGCATAAATAAAATAATTTGAATAACTTGTTGGTGTTTATCTATCCAAGTTTCAGAGTTCAATTAACACACACTTTCCCAGCACGCTCAAACCCCAACACCCACCACTATATATATATATATATATATATATATATATATATATATATATATATATATATATATATTTTGACAAATCAACAAAAAAATCTACTCGCCACACAAAAAAATCTACTCGCCACTTAGTACCAAACGTGTGCTGCTTGGGCCAATATTTACTCGCCCGGGGGTTCAATCCACTCACCCGGGGCGAGCAAATGTATAGGTTTGTCGAACACTGTATATGTATATATATATATATATATATATCACAACAAAACAGAAAATTAAGGAGCGCCTATTATTACAACCTGCCTAACTGTGAGCAAGTTAGCTACTGTGTTGAGACAACCTATGGGGTGGCCAGAGGGGGTATAAATATTAAATGGATCCTATGTTATAGGGGTGACACAGTTTAAGTGAAATTAACTTTAATAAAAACTACTATAAAAAATGTAAAAATAAAAATATTATTATTAAAAAATACATAAAAATTATTGAAAAAACACCAAAACCTTAAAAAACATAGAGTCCAGTTCCAATAAAGTGCATCCAGGTAATGGCAGCCCGTTGGAAAGGGATCACAACTCCCTTGTAGATACCTATGAAAGAAAAAGAGAAAAAAAACAGGCGCACACCTAGTGCATTAAAGTAAAACAAACAATTTATGGAACATTAAAAAAGACAAATGCCCACTCACAAGTCAAACGGTAAAATAAAGCAGTTATGAGATTGGCTCTCATATGCCAGCAGTAGCGTCCGGATCAGCAATGGAGACCTGTCCTACACGTGTGGCTCAGTCTCCTTCACCGGAAGTGACGTCCTCCCGGTCGTGTGCCCCGCAAAAGGAAATCCCTCCGGGAACCACAGGAACCACAGCCTGTGCCCTAGCTTGCTTGCGTCTGGCTGCTGCACTACCAGGAGTGGGAAGGATGTGTCCGCATGTGTCCGCTTTTGTTGTCTGGCTCACCGCTCTCACACTGCAATCCAAGTAGTACGTGATAGCTGTATTCAGTGGGAAAGTGCCTCCTCCGTCTTAGCCACGCCCAACGCGTTTCGTCATCAAAGATGACTTCTTCAGGGTATCCCCCTGAATAAGTCATCTTTAGGGTATCCCCCTGAATAAGTCATCTTTGATGACGAAACGCGTTGGGCGTGGCTAAGACGGAGGAGGCACTTTCCCACTGAATACAGCTATCACGGACTACTTGTATTGCAGTGTGAGAGCGGTGAGCCAGACAACAAAAGCGGACACATCCTTCCCACTCCTGGTAGTGCAGCAGCCAGACGCAAGCAAGCTAGGGCACAGGCTGTGGTTCCTGTGGTTCCCGGAGGGATTTCCTTTTGCGGGGCACACGACCGGGAGGACGTCACTTCCGGTGAAGGAGACTGAGCCACACGTGTAGGACAGGTCTCCATTGCTGATCCGGACGCTACTGCTGGCATATGAGAGCCAATCTCATAACTGCTTTATTTTACCGTTTGACTTGTGAGTGGGCATTTGTCTTTTTTAATGTTCCATAAATTGTTTGTTTTACTTTAATGCACTAGGTGTGCGCCTGTTTTTTTCTCTTTTTCTTTCATAGATATATATATATATATATATATATATATATATATATATATATATATATATATATATATATATATATATATATATATATATATATATATATATATATATGCAAATATAACTGTATGCTCATCTGCATGTCTTAGGCAGGTCTGCAGCCCCGCCTTTCCCCATTATCACCCAGCATACAGCTCTTCCACTGCAGCAAGGGATTCTGGGAAATGACATGCAAATGAGCACACAGTGTCACTTTTTGCCTCAATAACCATTTTTAACATGGTTCCCTATAGGCTTAAGCTTGCTGCATGGTCACAGCTTTGAGCACAGCCATGGTTAAGGTGCATACCCAGAAAACCACCCACAGACAGCTGTTTCGACCTTGATGGGTCTCATCAGTGTGGGGTTGATTTTACTGGGAATGCACCTTATGTATATATATGTATGTCAAAAGGAGTGCTACTGAGCGTGACAAATGTATATAGCAAAAGACAGGGCAGCCCAATGCTAGTGTTTGGACCTGCAAATTTGTTTATGCCTTGATGTTGACATTTAGGCTTATGACGCTTTGGGGTTTAACTAAATAACCAAGAAAATATTATTATTGAAGTATTTAACTTTATACTCATTACCATATATGTTTTGTCAATTGGATGTAGCATTGGGCTCCCCTGTCTTTTGAAGTTTCAGAGTTGATCCTGAGTATATGGATCCTGGCCATTGAACAGAGTTTGTACCCTCCTAAATTGTAATCTATTAAATTACAGAAAATGTCCTGGAGAATTTAATGCATTCTTTCAAGTAAACTTAAAATCAAAAAACTTATAATAAAGGTGTTGATAAGAACGTTTATTTTTCAGGCCAGTACCACTTACAGTATGTTACTTTAGTCTTTAGACACGACACAGCATTGCACATGAGGAGTTTCTTGCTGTGCAATATTTACACACACCAGCTAGGGATTCTATCGTCCCATCGCATGGAGAGTATTGCTTGAGGACCTCTGTGAGTTTTGACATACTGCATGCACTAAGCCACAAACTGCAACAATGGTTTCCCCAAGATCAAACAGAACAAAATATTTGCAAGGTTTTCATTAGTCGAATTGTGTGCTCTCGACATGCCGTGCTGCTTATTATATGTGGCCTTAATTGTGTCTCTTTTGTGTGGTCCAATGTGTAGAATGAAGAAAATGACAGATGTTGATGTCATTAAGAAGGAAGCATCATAAAAGACAATTACAGTATGTGCGTATCAATTCCAACCTGTTGAAGACCTAATATTAAAGGTGCATTGTTACTTGCCGTGTGTGTGTGTGTGTGTGTGTGTATATATTTATTTTTATTTTTTATCTTTTTCTTTGTTTAAAGATTGTCGTGTCCTATTTCTACGAATGATGGAAGTAAACCTTTTGATTTGCTTATTTATTTGTCTGAGTTTATCAAGCCTGAAATCTAAGTTAATTAAATGTCATAACTGATTATAATTTTCATTTGTTGTAGGTGGACCCTTGGCCACTCTGACTTTTGCTTATCAGGATGCACTTTCCGAAAAGAGCAATGATAACTGTGGTGTATCACCATGGAGAAGTCTTTGAATTCATCAGACGTGTTGCCTTCTAAATCATCTCAGGTCACGAGTAGAAAGGAGACAGAATCTGCCAATGAACTGGAGTCCAGCAAAACCCAAAGCGAGAAAAGGGTTGGATTTGTGTTGGTGCATGCAGGTAAAATGGCACAGGTATCGAGGTATTAATTAGAAACATTAAGACCATATTGTACACAGGCAGGATTACTAGTGACTGAAATGAATTTGATTTCAATGCTTTACAACTTATATCTACTGAGTTTCATAGCTACATTACATAATGCTCCTTTTTTATGTAGTGCATTTTAGAATTACAAGTATCTTTATCTGGAAATGTTCCTTGTTTTTTTTTTATTTCAACTGGTACTCCGAGAGCTGGATCCACAAGGCTCCGTAGAAAGTGATAGAACGACTATTTTAGTAGAGAATCCATTGACTTCTATATCGCTCTGAACACACTTTGTTCCACCACCGAAAAAGCCCTTTTCCTTTCTGTCAACCCGACGGCACTATGAATTATATACTCCTTCTCTTTAGGTAGGACAGAAAAAAGCTTGCTACATAGGGCATCTCCCCCTTTACCTGTGGAGTGTTTGCTTTCTGGTCCTACCTGGTGGTACAAAGTCACCAAGATTAGAATTTAACATTTTTTTTAATGATACGCTCTAAAGCTGGGCTATTTGGGAAGAAGGTTGGATCAAAGACACCCTTTTCTGGGCACAAAAGTGTCAGAAAGTGGCCTGCTCGCAGGTAATGTTGGTTCCCCGATGCAAGGCGGCAAAGGCACTTACGTATGTATGGGCTGGTATAGTAATGTTTAGCCAGCGTCCCCAGGAGGCCCCGCGGCACCACAGAGATGCCTCAAGTGCTGCAGCCAGCTGTTGGGACGAGGAAGGGGAATCAGACATAGAGTCCCACGTAGGTGAAGTCGTCCGAAGTCCCACTGCAGTACTCTGACGTTAGCGTTGGGTGTAGCATGCCATGCAGGGGCCGGGTGGTGTCGGACAAAAGCACCATTGGGAAGAACGATGGCGGCTGACGTCACATACCACGCTGTCGGTGGACATTTTAGAAAGACGGCTCAGACAGGCAAACAAACGATGTGAGAGGAAACAGATTGCTGGGAATACGAGTGTACAGAAGCAGCTATTAGATGGCTTAACCCCTTACGGGCTGTGGCAAGTACTGGAAGGTGAATGATACAAGGGAAACCTTCTGAAATCAGACTGGTAGAGGTGGGGGGTGGGTGGTTGTTTTTTTTTAGGGAGGTAGGCCAAATGTACCCATCCAGAGGATTACGAAGCTTGTGATAGCCGAGTAGCAAATCTATCCAGAAGATCGGCCATTCCCCCAAATGATGGCTCAAGTTTCTGAAATCCAATGGATGATGAGAGAGAGGACTGTGCATTGACAAGAGTTTGACAGCAGGGGCACTGTGCAAGCCACGTGCCGCCCCAGACCTGCATTACCAGGTCACTAAGAACATGGATAACACAGGTAGAAGTCGTTTAATGACAAAACGAATGGTCCCTTTATCAAGAAGTTTTCCAACAAATAACTCGCAGTTGGGGGCCACCATGGATTGATCTGATGGCAAGGAGGGAGAATGCAAAAGCTGTAAAATATGCAAACAAGGAGAGGTGGTCGCACTCGTAGCGTTCAAAGAATCCTCAGACCATTTTATTTGTATTCAAAAACATTTCGGGGTACAAAATTAACCCTTCAGGTATTAATTGTACTCCGAAATTTTGTAAAATGGTCTGAGGATCATTTGAACACTAAAAGTGCGACTACCTCTCCTTGTATGCATATTTTGAATATTCTACAGTACATCACGGCTCTTCAGCTCGGTTGGTGGGACAGATCCACATCTTTGTCCATCTGCTGCCACTAATTTCAAGACTGTTGGTTGAGCCACAATGTAAGAAAGGGGGGTTAACCCTCAAGTCCAGTGTTCAAGAGCTGCAGGCAGCGTTTTTTCTGATTTGGCTCCTTTGAAAAACTAGCTGAAGTCGCCTTCTACATTTGTCGACAATGTAGAAAGTAGAATTTTTCCAGCTTAAATATTTCTAAATGCATATGACATTTAAACAAAAGTATCCAGGGCAATCCATTTTTGTCTTTTGATACATTTTTCTTCTTTTAGGTGCAGGTTATCACTCTGAATCAAAAGCCAAGGAGTACAAACTGGTCTGTAAACGGGCCTGTAAAAAGGTACGGCTTGTGTGTCTCTCTCGATGTCTAGATAGAGCGTTTTTCTGCCAGCATTGCTATGAATGTCAAAAACTATTACACATTAGGGGAGAGCAATTACTGTAGGATTTTAAACCACATTCAGCTACTTCAAGAAATGTTGGTCTTTTTTTTTTAATGTCTAATAGCATATTAGTCTAAATCGCCATGCAAAGCACAGAATAAATATTAATAAAGCATCATAGATGAAGAACTGACGGCTAAATTTGTCAATTTTGCACACGAATTTAAATTAAAAAAGCTCTAATATGGCAGGCATAAGTTTATAGTGCTCGTTTGGATATCATTACCCAGAGTCCCTTGCTGCAGTTGAAGCATTTTATGCTAAAAGATAATGGTGAAAAGCTGGGTTGAACACCTATCTGAGATGTGAATGTGCGCACAAGTGATATTTTTATTTGCTGTACACAGTATGTTGGAGTAATTCCCCCTCCCCCCCCCCCCCCACACACACTTTTGATTCCACCATAACTTATTTCTGGTGTGGTTGAAACCTATCCCAGCTTCATATTGCAAAGCCAGTATAACCAGCCTCACACTGATGAGACCATAAAGGTCAAAACAGCCGCCTGAGTAGGTTTACTGGCTACACACTTCTTTTAACCAGGCTGTGCTGAGAAGCTGTGTAATGCAGCAGGCATAAGCTTATAGGGGTCCATGTTAAAGTGGATAAGAAGGATAAGGTGACATTGTGTTCTCATTTGCATGTCAGTTCCCAGAATCCCTTCGTGCAGTGAAAGCACTGTATGCTAGAGATAATGGTGAAAAGCCGGGTTGCAGACCTGTTTGAGACGTGGATGTGCACACAAGGGATATTATAAAAGTTGTAAAGTAGTAGCTGACATTTGTCATATTTGTGCCTCTAAGTTTACTTTTTTTTTTTTTTTTTAAATGCAGAAATAAGATAATTTTGACTGGAACTCTCCTGATGAAAGTACAGTAATTTGCCAGTTTTTTCCTATGTGGTTCTCCTGTCATACTCCCTTTTTAAAATAATAAGTGTGTGTGTGTGTGTGTGTGTGTGTGTGTGTGTGTGTGTGTGTGTGTGTGTGTGTGTGTGTGTGTGTGTGTGTGTGTGTGTGTGTGTGTGTGTGTGTGTGTGTGTGTGTGTGTGTGTGTGTGCAAGTGAAAATGAAGAGTGCAAAATGATTGCACCCCAAAGAAAATTCACTTAGATGCACACCACTAATTTAAAAGTAACTTTTATTATTATATACTTAAAACATATATTACCGAAAGTGTGTGTAATAAAAATGAATTAAATCAAATAACACATGCACCAAGATCTCCTCACAATTGAAAATAGGGTGATAGAGGTTAAATGGTGCAAACAGCCAGGGTGAGCCAAAAAAGCCCACGAAATCAGTAAATAGCTCGAATGATAAGTAAATGATACTAGCAGTTGAGATGGGACTATCCCTAAACATATGGATCCTTATCCATACATACCATGGCTGGATACCTTACGAGTGGCATGGATATCTTTAGTTGGCAGGACGAAGCCAAAAATGTGTTTACTACCACACCATCAGGCATGTCAGAAACAGATCATGATATAATTAATTATTTTCGTAACATCTCTAAATTGTTACGGACTCAGTCACAGGTCTGGTGGGAGATTACGAGTTTACAGAAATATCTTGAATCCAGCATGATTCCACGCGGATTGAGATTGAGCCCTGCATATTATATTACATCTGCAGACTTTATCAAAAAGTGGGAAGATACCTTATCCAATTGCTCAAATGAATTAATGACCTTACTAATTGAGCATGAAAAAACACGATTAGATATAACTAATAAAGATCTAGATATCAGTGTAAAGGACATCATTAAATATAATAAGTTAAAGGAATTTGAGGAAATGGAGCGTCAGCTAGAAACAAATATGGAAAAATTTAAAAAGGAGTTGAAGGATAGGAAACACAAGAAGTTCCTCCGGGATAGTAACGACTATGAACAGGGCACTGTTTATAGATTCCCTACAAGATCTAGGAGAAGGGGAAACTTCTCTGAATATTCCTCATCGGAGACAGATATGTCTGAAGGGGAACAATCAGGTTCTAGGCCCCAAGGTCAGGCTAGAGGCCGAGGCAGGAAACCTTCTAAAGACAACAAGGTTGGTTTTTTAGCACAGACCCAGCTAAACGCAAAACCCGCAGGGGAAAAAAGAATCCTAAGGGGAAACAAAAATCCTTCAGCCCCCACTTAATAAAAACAGTCTGTAGTGGCACAGACGCTTTGCAGGTCTTCAATCTTTCTAATCATGTTTTCAGTGAAGAACAACTAAATTTGTTAAGAAGGGACTCTCATTTTCACCCACGTCTGATTTCAACCTGTTTGAATGGGTGAAAGATTTGAACCTTTTTGGTAGACGATTACTGCTACATAAGTTCCATTCTAAGAGGGCTAACGATGATACCAATGCGCTCACTGCTGGTCTAAATGCACAGGATAAACAGAATCTCGATGACTTAATACATTTGTTGGAACAAAATGTCTCCACTGAGACTGATATTACTGGTCCTTTTACTCATCTAAAAAAGAAAAGTAATTTCACTCCCCCAATGAACATTTGCCCAGCGGTTGAACTGTTTGTTACTTGTGTTACAAGGGACTTAGAAGCCGAACCCGAACACTATAGATCAGATAATAACCTCACAATTGAGGAAAGGAAGGGCCTACAAGAACTTATGTGTAATAAAACCTTTGTTATCAAGCCATCTGATAAAGGTGGCAATATCGTGATTCAAGACACCGATGCCTATGTCATAGAGAACATGAGACTATTAAGTGACAAGGAGTGTTATGAGATCTTAGAGAGTAGCCCTACTTCAAAATATAAAAAAGATCTGTTTATTATTCTACCAGAAGCCCTAGATAAGGATATGATAAGCAGACAAGAATACGATTTTATGTACCCTAAATCTCCAACTGTGGCAACATTCTATAATTTGCCCAAAGTGCATAAGAGATTACAATCCCCACCAGGACGTTTATTACACATTTATTACACAATCTAAGGAACTACGCGATCGGTTCCTTAGTCGTGAGTATAAAATTAAAACACTTAATAGAGCGTATCACAGGGCATTGCATAGTGATAGAGATTTTCTCTTGTCCTCTAATTCACTTAAAAGTAATGACAACACTATAAGATGTATTGGCACCTATAATAAGAGATGGTGGGCAATAAAAAGAATATTTGCCCGACATTGGCACCTTCTTTTATCTGATGTTGATTTGGCCAAGGTTATCGGCCCTAGACCAACCATTACAAGCAGACGGTCTAAAAATCTGCGAGATAAACTCGTTCATAGTCATCAGCGGGCTAAGGTAGAGACATGGCTGAGTCCCATTAAGGGGATGTATCGCTGCCAAGGTTGCAAGGCATGTAAGCATGTCATTACAGCTAAGACTTTTGCAAATCATGACAATACACAGTATTTCAATGTGGACAGTTTTATTAACTGTAGGACAACTAATGTTATATACCTCATTACCTGCAACTGTGGGAAGAGGTATGTAGGTAAGACTACAAGACAACTTCGTAGACATATACTTGAACATGTTAACTCTGTCAAGCACTCTACCGAAACACCGGTTGCAAGACACGTCATGCAGTTTCATAATGGAGACGTAAATAGCCTCAAGTTTATGGGCATATACCAATTAAAATGCCCGGTGAGAGGTGGCAATATTGATCAGATGTTACTAAGGATTGATGCAGAGTGGATCTATAAATTAAAGACCAGAATCCCGAATGGGCTTAATGAAGGGTTTACTTTCACTCCGTTCATCTGATTCCATCATGTGGTCATGACCGTGGATCTGTCTCTATTGTTCTACCTATTGTCCTGCTACTTTTCATTATTAGAGAGTATACTGACTGTTTCTGACAAATATTAGAGCTCTATTGCTTGCCACTATGTGAGCTATTCCACCATGGTATTGTTAAAATATATTAAATATTTATCTTTGTATTATACCAAATTAGTGACTGTATTACCAATGTTATAAACCCCTTTTTCCTGAAGGTTTATTTAAGTGTGTAATTGACGCATACATGCAATTCATTGTGATGCCTTTTGACATTATAAAGGCTGTGCGTGTTCTTCATTTATTTACTGTATTTTATTATTATAGTTTCACTGTTATTTGTTGACATATTGCGTTTTTTCAATTGATCGTTGCAAATGCAATCATCTGAGTTTTTGTGCTGATGCTCAACTAAGCCTTTATCACTCTAGGTGACAGCTTATGTCTTCTCCTTTGCGATGATATAACATTAGGTATTATTCAATATGTCTGTTTACACATGCGCAAACCGTTTTGCGGTATATATGTGTAGGTTCAATCTAGGCATTCATGTAATGACAGTCTATCACCCCATACATTCGCAGCATGATGAATCATATGCAGGCAGTTTAAGATTCTATTAGGTACTTGAAGCATGGAGTCTATCATCCCACGCATGCGTAGGTACCAATCCAGGCATTTATGTAATGTCAGTCTATCTCCTCACACATGCGCAGCATGATGAATTATATGCAGGCAACTTAAGACTCTATTTGCTCACGCATGCGCATTGTAGATTGGTTCGGAAGGTGCACATGCGCAGTGGCCGCAAGGAGGTATGACTTGAAGTGTGGAGTCTATCATCCCACGCATGCGCAGGTACCGTAAATGGTTTCGTTATGTTTGGCAATTGAATTATTCATACTCCTAACGCTGGTCGCCTATTGAGGTAAAGGCATGATCAACTAGGTCATTCGCACAGTTATTATATGATATATATGATGTTTGCAGTCGATTGCGCATGCGCAATAACGGACTGTTTATGACGTCTCCATGGAGACGATAGTGTATAAATAAGGTCCGTCTGCCCTCCACTGCAAAATTGTCCATGACGAAGCTCTGTAATTGGAGGGAAACGTGCGTTGGGCACGTGATGTTGTCATCAGCCTCTGTTATGGGGCTGTTTTAAAACAGTGTTCTCCAGTCAGTTTATCAGCATGATAGCCTTATATATTATTATACTCTAGCAGTGAGGGAAGGGTTCTTTTGATGCATTAGGTATTGACAATATGCTACTTATGCATTGATACTGCGCTAAGGGCACCCAATACGTTCTGGACGATATGTATACTTGCATCTATCGTCTACTGTAGGATAGTATAGGGAGCACCAACTAACCCCTATGGGATATCCATATGTTTAGGGATAGTCCCATCCCAACTGCTGGTGTCATTTACTTATCATTCGAGCTATTTACTGATTTCGTGGGGCCCACCCGAGACCACCGCGTTAGTAATGGGGTCGCGAAAAAACAAAACGGCCGCCTCAAAAAAATTTTTAAATGGCCGCCGCGCTCCCGATCGGGAGGGAGTAAGGAGGGAAGGAAGGAAGGAAGAGGTGGCCGGAAGCCCTACAAGTCCCCCAGCAGCGGCCCTCCGAGTCCAGCCGCAACCTGCTCCTTACCTCCCACCACCGGCATCCATCCCCCTCCACCGGCATCCACTTCCTCCCCCTCCACCCCCCCCCCGAGGCCCCCACACCTAACGGCCCTCCGCGGCATAATCAGTTTTGGGCCTAGCCCACGAGGCCTTCCGAGTCCCAGCCTGCTCCACACTCACCCTCCTCCCGACACCCCCCTCTCCTCCCGACAACCCCCCTGTGTGCTGTGAGTGCTGTGAGAGTGTGCTGTGAGCAGTGAGTGCTGGTAGTGTGTGCAGTGTGAGTGTGTGCAGTGTGAGTGTGTGCAGTGTGAGTGTGTGCAGTGTGAGTGTGTGCAGTGTGAGTGTGTGCAGTGTGAGTGTGTGCAGTGTGAGTGTGTGCAGTGTGTGTGTGCAGTGTGAGTGTGTGCTGTGAGAGTGTGTGCTGTGAGAGTGTGTGCTGTGAGAGTGTGTGCTGTGAGAGTGTGTGCTGTGAGAGTGTGTGCTGTGAGAGTGTGTGCTGTGAGAGTGTGTGCTGTGAGAGTGTGTGCTGTGAGAGTGTGTGCTGTGAGAGTGTGTGCTGTGAGAGTGTGTGCTGTGAGAGTGTGTGCTGTGAGAGTGTGTGCTGTGAGAGTGTGTGCTGTGAGAGTGTGTGCTGTGAGAGTGTGTGCTGTGAGAGTGTGTGCTGTGAGAGTGTGTGCTGTGAGAGTGTGTGCTGTGAGAGTGTGTGCTGTGAGAGTGTGTGCTGTGAGAGTGTGTGCTGTGAGAGTGTGTGCTGTGAGAGTGTGTGCTGTGAGAGTGTGTGCTGTGAGAGTGTGTGCTGTGAGAGTGTGTGCTGTGAGAGTGTGTGCTGTGAGAGTGTGTGCTGTGAGAGTGTGTGCTGTGAGAGTGTGTGCTGTGAGAGTGTGTGCTGTGAGAGTGTGTGCTGTGAGAGTGTGTGCTGTGAGAGTGTGTGCTGTGAGAGTGTGTGCTGTGAGAGTGTGTGCTGTGAGAGTGTGTGCTGTGAGAGTGTGTGCAGTGTAGAGTGTGTGCAGTGTAGAGTGAGAGTGTGCAGTGTAGAGTGAGAGTGTGCAGTGTAGAGTGAGAGTGTGCAGTGTAGAGTGAGAGTGTGCAGTGTAGAGTGAGAGTGTACAGTGTAGAGTGAGAGTGTACAGTGTAGAGTGAGAGTGTAGAGTGAGAGTGTACAGTGTAGAGTGAGAGTGTACAGTGTAGAGTGAGAGTGTACAGTGTAGAGTGAGAGTGTACAGTGTAGAGTGAGAGTGTACAGTGTAGAGTGAGAGTGTACAGTGTAGAGTGAGAGTGTACAGTGTAGAGTGAGAGTGTACAGTGTAGAGTGAGAGTGTACAGTGTAGAGTGAGAGTGTACAGTGTAGAGTGAGAGTGTACAGTGTAGAGTGAGAGTGTACAGTGTAGAGTGAGAGTGTACAGTGTAGAGTGAGAGTGTAGTGCGCCGCGAGTGTGTGCAGTGCGCCGCGAGTGTGTGCAGTGCGCCGCGAGTGTGTGCAGTGCGCCGCGAGTGTGTGCAGTGCGCCGCGAGTGTGTGCAGTGCGCCGCGAGTGTGTGCAGTGCGCCGCGAGTGTGTGCAGTGCGCCGCGAGTGTGTGCAGTGCGCCGCGAGTGTGTGCAGTGCGCCGCGAGTGTGTGTGCGCCGCGAGTGTGTGTGCAGTGTGCAAAAAATTTTACATTTTTATTTATTTATTTTTTAAACGGGAGCCACGTGAAAACCACGTTATAAGCGGATTCGCGTTATATAGGGGCGCGCTATAACGGGGTTCAGCTGTATATGTTTTAAGTATATAATAATAAAAGTTACTTTTAAATTAGTGGTGTGCATCTAAGTGAATTTTCTTTTGGGGTGCAATCATTTTGCACTCTTCATTTTCACTTATTCACTTTTCAGTTCACAGTTTGCACCCATTTCACAATTATCGATTGTATTTGTTTAATTACTATTCATTATTTCAATTAGTATGGTTAAGTAGATCACTCCCTACCCTTCTCCCTTTGTTTCTGTGTGTGTATAGTTTTGTATAGTGCTAAATCTCTGCTTTTTGAAGTGAAGTTTCTCTTGTGATCTTGGACAAAACACTTATTTACAGTTTGTGCGCCTCCAAACTAAAAAGACTGCAAATGCTATTTGTGTGCAGTTACTTAAGTGAAACCATATATTGTACAGGTGGTTAGAAAATGCAGAACAAAATCAAACAGACGTGTAAAAAAAAAAAATGCTAAGACTAGGTGGTCCAAATGTTTCTTATCTGTTGTCATTGCCTATTTTATTGAAGTTTTTTTTTTTTTAAATAAGTAAATGCAGCTTGAAATAAAACACAAATGTTTTTGTGGTCGTGTGTTTTTTGTTTTTGGATGGCAGCAAAGAAAAGAGTATCGTGCGGCACAAGAATGCAGGCATTTTTGTAATTCACTTACTCTTTGTAATTCAAATTGCGCACACATGCCAGTGTATTACACACGAGAAAAGTATGCAGTTTCATATCTGAAAGGAATGACTTTCAGTGCACCGGTCTGGTCAAAAAAAAAAAGTAACTTTCTCCAGTGTTCTTTGTCTCGCACCAGCATGTTTATTACATAACCTGTGCTTTCGTTGGTTTGTATCCTGCCTAACTTGGCTTGGACAAAAATGCACCCTTTTACTTCTGTGGAATAAGCGAAGCACAGTGCCGAAAATGTCATTTGAGGGGAAATGGTTTCTGCTGGCCAGCATTTCAGTTCTGCGAAGTTTGAGTTTCTTGTTTCAAGAGCCAGCCAAAATGTAAGTTTGGCAAGTAAGGATACAAATACGGCACAGGAGGCATTAAGGAGAATATTTATGGGAAGCAGGGGAAGGATTTTGTAATGAGTAACTGCTTTTTACTAGATCGGCCCTTCTTTTGTTAAGGCAATATTTCCTGTTCATACTCACAAATGTGTGACTAGTCTGACCTTCATGCTGTGGTATGCTTCAGACACATCCTTCCCAATTTTGTGATTACTTGTAAGTGAATTACAACTTTGAAACAAGATGCTGGCATGCCAGACCTTCATTAATCCAATCACGCTTTGAGAACCCTGCTTTCCCAAATGGGTTCTTTTACTTGAGGAATAATAGAGTACTCTATTTTTCTGGAGCATTTTATTTTTTGTATTTGTTGAAGAGAAACTAGCATTTTATTTTTTGTATTTGTTGAAGAGAAACTAGTCAAAATGACAGATTGGTTCCATCTTTGCCATGTTCTTAGCATGCTGTTTTTACGGCTAGTTCAGTGCATGTTTCATTGAAGGCACGTCACTTGGTAAGGTTCTATGGAATTAATTGTGCGCAATGTTCTTTTGTTGTAGAACAGAACTATGAACATTCTCTTTTTCTATAAACAGGCAATTGAAAAACTGCAGGCTGGTGATCTAGCAACTGATGCAGTCAGTGCGGCTCTTGTTGAGTTGGAGGTACGTGAGATTTAAGTTGAGTGTTACAGTATGTATGCAATGATGATGTCTTTCTTTTTGGAGGCATAACACAGTCTACTCGAAATGAAAATTTAGCTGCAGAAAGAGCGTTTCTGCCATTAAAGATCAGAACCACAATATATACCAGCACTCCTAGATAGGGGAACTGTGGTTGGTGCACTAGGGTAGGAGATATATCTATATATATATATATATATATATATATATATCTATATAGATATCTATATTTCCTACCCTAGTGCACCAACCACAGTGTGTGTGTGTATATATATATGTATATATATGTGTGTGTGTATATATATATATATATATATATATATATATATATATATATATATATATATATATATATATATACAGTGTTCGACAAATCACCCAAAAATCTACTAGCCCAACCAAAAAATCTACTCGCCCCTAACCCCGCCCCTAGTCCCACCCCCAGTCCCGCCCCCAACTCCGCTTTAAAATAAAACACATTTAATAAATTCCTAGTCAGAACAACATTTATTTTTGACATAAATGTATTTATTGTATTACATTATACTACAATTAGTCGTGTGTGTGTGTGTGTGTGTGTGTGTGTGTGTATGCCGGATCTTACCTGATCTGCAGTCCCTCAATGTCCAGGTATTCCTCATTCCAATATACATTGGAGGGGATGTGTTCCCTACCTGTCTTCTGGGTTAGGGGGAGTTCCGATGTCTTCCATGTGATGCTTGAGTCAGATCTGGAAGAGAGCAGTGTAGGTTATTTCGGTGTAGTATAGGGCAGTTAAGATATATAGGGTAAATAAGATATCCAGAGTGTGAGAGAGAGACAGTGGGTGAGAGAGAGAGAGAGAGCGAGAGAGACACACACACACACACACACACACACACACACACAGAGAGCAGCACACACACAGAGAGAGAGACAGAGAGAGAGACAGAGAGAGAGACAGAGAGAGAGACAGAGAGAGAGAGAGACACACACACACACACAGAGAGAGAGAGACACATAGAGAGAGAGACACAGAGAGAGACACACAGAGAGAGAGACACAGAGAGAAAGAGAGAGACACAGAGAGAGAGAGACACACCGAGAAAGAGAGAGACACACCGAGAAAGAGAGAGACACACCGAGAAAGAGAGAGACACACCGAGAAAGAGAGAGACACACCGAGAAAGAGAGAGACACACCGAGAAAGAGAGAGACACACCGAGAAAGAGAGGGACACACCGAGAAAGAGAGGGACACACCGAGAAAGAGAGGGACACACCGAGAAAGAGAGGGACACACCGAGAAAGAGAGGGACACACCGAGAAAGAGAGGGACACACCGAGAAAGAGAGAGACACACCGAGAAAGAGAGAGACACACCGAGAAAGAGAGAGACACACCGAGAAAGAGAGAGACACACCGAGAAAGAGAGAGACACACCGAGAAAGAGAGAGACACACCGAGAAAGAGAGAGACACACCGAGAAAGAGAGAGACACACCGAGAAAGAGAGAGACACACCGAGAAAGAGAGAGACACACCGAGAAAGAGAGAGACACACCGAGAAAGAGAGAGACACACCGAGAAAGAGAGAGACACACCGAGAAAGAGAGAGACACACCGAGAAAGAGAGAGACACACCGAGAAAGAGAGAGACACACCGAGAAAGAGAGAGACACACCGAGAAAGAGAGAGACACACCGAGAAAGAGAGAGACACACCGAGAAAGAGAGAGACACACCGAGAAAGAGAGAGACACACCGAGAAAGAGAGAGACACACCGAGAAAGAGAGAGACACACCGAGAAAGAGAGAGACACACCGAGAAAGAGAGGGACACACCGAGAAAGAGAGGGACACACCGAGAAAGAGAGGGACACACCGAGAAAGAGAGGGACACACCGAGAAAGAGAGGGACACACCGAGAAAGAGAGGGACACACCGAGAAAGAGAGGGACACACCGAGAAAGAGAGAGACACACCGAGAAAGAGAGAGACACACCGAGAAAGAGAGAGACACACCGAGAAAGAGAGAGACACACCGAGAAAGAGAGAGACACACCGAGAAAGAGAGAGACACACCGAGAAAGAGAGAGACACACCGAGAAAGAGAGAGACACACCGAGAAAGAGAGAGACACACCGAGAAAGAGAGAGACACACCGAGAAAGAGAGAGACACACCGAGAAAGAGAGAGACACACCGAGAAAGAGAGAGACACACCGAGAAAGAGAGAGACACACCGAGAAAGAGAGAGACACACCGAGAAAGAGAGAGACACACCGAGAAAGAGAGAGACACACCGAGAAAGAGAGAGACACACCGAGAAAGAGAGAGACACACCGAGAAAGAGAGAGACACACCGAGAAAGAGAGAGACACACCGAGAAAGAGAGAGACACACCGAGAAAGAGAGAGACACACCGAGAAAGAGAGACACACCGAGAAAGAGAGGGACACACAGAGAAAGAGAGGGACACACCGAGAAAGAGAGGGACACACCGAGAAAGAGAGGGACACACCGAGAAAGAGAGAGACACACCGAGAAAGAGAGAGACACACCGAGAAAGAGAGAGACACACCGAGAAAGAGAGAGACACACCGAGAAAGAGAGAGACACACCGAGAAAGAGAGAGACACACCGAGAAAGAGAGAGACACACCGAGAAAGAGAGAGACACACCGAGAAAGAGAGAGACACACCGAGAAAGAGAGAGACACACCGAGAAAGAGAGAGACACACCGAGAAAGAGAGAGACACACCGAGAAAGAGAGAGACACACCGAGAAAGAGAGAGACACACCGAGAAAGAGAGAGACACACCGAGAAAGAGAGAGACACACCGAGAAAGAGAGAGACACACCGAGAAAGAGAGAGACACACCGAGAAAGAGAGAGACACACCGAGAAAGAGAGAGACACACCGAGAAAGAGAGAGACACACCGAGAAAGAGAGAGACACACCGAGAAAGAGAGAGACACACCGAGAAAGAGAGAGACACACCGAGAAAGAGAGAGACACACCGAGAAAGAGAGAGACACACCGAGAAAGAGAGAGACACACCGAGAAAGAGAGAGACACACCGAGAAAGAGAGAGACACACCGAGAAAGAGAGAGACACACCGAGAAAGAGAGAGACACACCGAGAAAGAGAGAGACACACCGAGAAAGAGAGAGACACACCGAGAAAGAGAGAGACACACCGAGAAAGAGAGAGACACACCGAGAAAGAGAGAGACACACCGAGAAAGAGCGAGACACACCGAGAAAGAGCGAGACACACCGAGAAAGAGCGAGACACACCGAGAAAGAGCGAGACACACCGAGAAAGAGCGAGACACACCGAGAAAGAGCGAGACACACCGAGAAAGAGCGAGACACACCGAGAAAGAGCGAGACACACCGAGAAAGAGCGAGACACACCGAGAAAGAGCGAGACACACCGAGAAAGAGCGAGACACACCGAGAAAGAGCGAGACACACCGAGAAAGAGCGAGACACACCGAGAAAGAGCGAGACACACCGAGAAAGAGCGAGACACACCGAGAAAGAGCGAGACACACCGAGAAAGAGCGAGACACACCGAGAAAGAGCGAGACACACCGAGAAAGAGAGAGACACACCGAGAAAGAGAGAGACACACCGAGAAAGAGAGAGACACACCGAGAAAGAGAGAGACACACCGAGAAAGAGAGAGACACACCGAGAAAGAGAGAGACACACCGAGAAAGAGAGAGACACACCGAGAAAGAGAGAGACAATGAGAGACACAGAGAGATTGAGAGACAATGAGAGACACAGAGAGATTGAGAGACACAGAGAGATTGAGAGACACAGAGAGATTGAGAGACACAGAGAGATTGAGAGACACAGAGAGATTGAGAGACAATGAGAGACACAGAGAGACACAGAGAGATTGAGAGACAATGAGAGACACAGAGAGATTGAGAGACAATGAGAGACACAGAGAGATTGAGAGACAATGAGAGACACAGAGAGATTGAGAGACAATGAGAGACACAGAGAGATTGAGAGACAATGAGAGACACAGAGAGATTGAGAGACAAAGACAGAGAGAGTGCGATAGGGAGAGGGTGAGGGCGACACAGGGAGAGGGCGACACAGGGAGAGGGCGCCACAGGGAGAGGGCGCCACAGGGAGAGGGCGCCACAGGGAGAGGGCGCCACAGGGAGAGGGCGCCACAGGGAGAGGGCGCCACAGGGAGAGGGCGCCACAGGGAGAGGGCGCCACAGGGAGAGGGCGCCACAGGGAGAGGGCGACACAGGGAGAGGGTGACACACTCACAGACACACACTCACAGACTCACCCAAACACTCAGACACAAACACTCCCAGACTCAAACACTCCCAGACTCAAACACTCCCAGACTCAAACACTCCCAGACTCAAACACTCCCAGACTCAAACACTCCCAGACTCAAACACTCCCAGACTCAAACACTCCCAGACTCAAACGGTGCTCAATAGTACAAGGGAACATATATTGCAATAAAGTCTTGTATAATAAAGTTGTCAGGTTTTTGATGAACCTATAATACAATCTTGTGAGACTCAAGACCTGATGCATATTGACTCCTATAGGGATTGAATAATGAGACAGTCCATATAGTGGTCTCAAACAAATGTCTGGTTGACAATGAATCCTCTGTGAATGTACCACTGGGAAAGTTACCGTCGAGTATAGTAGGAAAATGCTAAACACTAAAAGGGGGGTGATAAGCATCAGGCAATGACCACAGAAGAACAGTGTCGTGGCTACCTGAGGCTCACCCCTAGAATCAGATATATGGAACACTGGTCAGAGACTAACTTGAGAGGTTCACAAGAATGAGGTGTATAGATAAACTTCAGCTAGCCCCTTGGGACTATGGGTTTGGAGGTCCTACATCCATCTACACTCACATTGGAGCAACGCACAGTCCCAGTTGCCCATACGTGGTCCAAGGCTAAGGTGATCTATCACAAACCTATGGCATGAACTTTTGATGTTGCTTTTCTAAGCCTTAATTAAGGGTGACCTTCATCATTAGGGATTGAGTTGTGAGCAGACCATGATGCAGGGCAACATCTGTCAATAAAATCTTTTTGCACAGTGATATTATATTACGCCTTTGGGTGCCTCAGGACGCAGCTACTATTTCATGGGGTCTGTAACTCCAGGGGTCCCATGATGTAGTAAGTACATCCTAATCTACTTGCTCGTTTTTGTAGGGGAGATCTCGTTCTGTATAAAAGCATAGCGTTTTCACATTAGTTTCAGAATTAGTTTTTTTTTCCCCCTCACTATTGCTTCTTTTCCCCTCACTATTGCTTTTTTTCCCCTCACTATTGCTTCTTTTCCCCTCACTATTGCTTAATGCCAAACCCGTTCGCTATACAGCACTGATTAATAGACTATGACTGTTTAGTCTTTGTAACTTCTTGTACCTGGCTGGTTTTGACCCATGAATTCTCCAGGGCATAGAAACTGATGGAAGATAAGAACCACTTGGTCCACGTAGTCTGCCTTCTTTTCCTACCTCTTGTGTAACCGCACAACATATAGGATCCATACCTATATTTAAAATTCTGGATAGCCATCCCTGTCTGTAGCCGTTTTGAATGCCTACATTGTTTCAGTCTCCACTTGAAGACTGTTCCATAATTCCAATATCCTTTCCATGAAGAAGTACTTTCTCACCTTTCTCCTGACCAACCCACCCTCCAGTTTTGCCCTTTTCCAGAGGGCTCGAAAGATTTTTTTTTTCTGAGGACATCTTATTACTGTAGGTGGTCTTCTTGTGTGTTATCGGATATCATTCCTTATCTTGTTTTATCCTGAAAAGTTATATGTTTCAAGCCCTTTATTTCTGAGCAAAGAAGGTGACCATTGCTGGTGGTGTTTATTGAGCCTGTAGGCTACTCTGACTGAGCTACACCACCACTATTGTTACCCTGTTCCTTCATCATATCATTAACAGGTGCGTTGTGACTCCAGAGGTGTTCTCTTAACCAGATTGTTACCCTATGCCTTTGGACACAAAATAACACTTTCTTTGATGCCTTAAGAAAAACAAGTTGTTGATGTCTGATCCATTCTCCCCCAAAATCCATTTGGAGCTGATGTCAAAATATGGTCCAGCCTTCAATTAATACCCATTCCCCCACATTTTTTGATACTGTACTTTCACTTTTTTTCAATTTCATATAGTTTCTGTGCAAATTATTTGTTTCAATTATAGATTTGGGGGGGATTTTATTGGATAAACGGTATTGCTAATGTCTTATAACTCACGCATAATATTTGTTAGCAAGTGGTCAAAGAACCGTAAATAATAGTTGTTCTAGTTGCTAAAGAAGTAAGTCTTTTAAACAATTGAGTGAATTCTGACAAATTTTCCTTTAAGAACGGAAACATTAAACATTCTCTAACTGTAAAAGAAGTTCAAGCTGGAAACAAAAATCTTTCACTTACAAAAAAGTTAAATCCATTGACAAATGGTGCAAATTGAACAGAGCTGGAATGTTAGGTGCTGTATCTGTAAATGCACAGCTATTCTTTCTTAGGCTTTTTTTTCTTACCTCTGCTAACAGTTGTTCTTCTATTTTTCTAGTGTGGTACTGCACCGACACACTTTATTCGAGCAAATACCCAGTATGTACCTGGCAGATACCTGTAATGCGCCGCTCCTCACCTCTGACAAGCCCCGTTGCGTTTGCCTTCCCAGCCTGGGTTCATGCCTGGCTGACGGGCGGCTGATCTGTTAAATGATAATGATTAGGATTTAATAGGCTGCAATGCTTCGCGTGTCTACCAGATGGCATAAATTCATGAATTGTAATGCAGTATATATATATATATACTGTGCAGTGTTGCAGCCAGCGGGAATAAAATGCTTCAATCCCTGCCTGGAAAATACCTCAATGCACTCGGGCAGAAAACAGTCACAAACCTCAATACACCCGGGTATACCCGAATTCGTGGGACTAGCCGAGCTCGAATAAAGTGTGTCGCCAGTGTATTTTATGCTGAATTCTGACCACCCTTGTATGGAGCTTTTTTTATTTGTTTATTTAGTCCAGGAGTGGCCAACTTTAGTCCTCAAGGGCCACCAACAGATCACATTTTATGAATATCCCTGTTTCTGCACAGGTGGCTCATTTAACGACTGAGCGACTCAACTTAAATCTCACGTACCTCCAACTCAGTAAGAGCCGCGGTTACTGCATCAGTTGCAAGATCAACAGCCTGCAGTTTTTCAATTGCCTGTTTATAGAAAAAGAGAATGTTCATAGTTCTGTTCTACAACAAAAGAACATTGCGCACAATGAATTCCATAGAACCTTACCAAGTGACGTGCCTTCAATGAAACATGCACTGAACTAGCCGTAAAAACAGCATGCTAAGAACATGGCAAAGATGGAACCAATCTGTCATTTTGACTAATTTCTCTTCAACAAATACAAAAAAATAAAATGCTCCAGAAAAATTGAGTACTCTATTATTCCTCAAGTAAAAGAACCCATTTGGGAAAGCAGGGTTCTCGAAGCATGATTGGATTAATGAAGATCTGGCATGCCAACATCTTGTTTCAATTGGGAAGGATGTGTATGATTGAGCCACCTGTGCAGCGATATCCTGAAAACCTGACCTGTTGTTGGCCCTTGAGTACTGGAGTTGGCCACCCCTGATTTAATCTATCTCTCTTAAAATGGAGCAATTTTCCTGAGGTTTATTAGAGCAGTAAAGGTGTTGGCTTCATTTTATGTAATGGAGGATTAGACTTAATTTGATGAAACATTCAAGCTACTTTATCATTCAAAGTATCGTTCTGTCAACATATTTGTAGCCAACTGTGTAGGGCAGTGTAGATTTTTCACGTAGGGTTGGCCTTAATGTGGATTGTGCTGCTAACCACTGAACAATATTCTGTGCCATTATTTTTACAGTGAATGAAAGAAAGGAAGAGGAAAATAATCAATATGTACTGTGTGTACAGTGAACTCCTTTATGTAACCTATATTAATGATTGCTAAAACACATTTTTGGTGTTTACATTAATTTTTAACTGGGGAGGTAAACTCCTTTTGACAAGCCATATTGATCCTATTCCAGTAGAAACTATGATATTACCATCAAAGCTGTCTTTCTGCAAAGAATGTGGTAAAACACATATTATTTCTACTGTAAAGTCAGCCTGTTAAAGAGTAACCCTTTGAGACGTTTTTAGAGGGTACAGTATGTGTTCCTTTCTAGAACCCATTTATGTAAATGTTGAAGGAAAATGCTGTGGAGAACATAATATTCTGTATCTATATGACATGCCTGAAATTCATTTTTTTGCTTTAGCTCATTCTTGTTACTTGTTCTATTCATTATTTATTGAGTCACAAACGCTATTTCCTGTGGCTGAAAGGGCAGCCATTTTGTTGTTTTAAAAAAAAAAAATGTGCCCACTTACAAGAAAATATTGTTTGAGCACTACATACAAATAAATACAATTACGAATCACAGTGTAGATTGTAAAAATATATTACTGCAAGTTAACAATAACAAAACCTCTGTTTTTACAGTAGAGTATCAGTGATTTGCAACTTTTAGGAAGGATTTTTTTTTAATAAAAAACTGCTGAATTACTGGATTATTATTATGTTTCCTAGAATGTCTTCTACAGTTTGAGCTTTTGAATCTTAGTTGGGTGAATGAAGCAGCGTTGGGGGACCCGTGGAAGAGATGCATGATCCCTGATTTGGGTCTTTTGTATTACTGTTCCTTGTACATTGTAGGGATTTTATCACTCATTGCACCGACCATACCCTTATTGTGTCTTGTTTGCAGCCGCTTCCATCTTCACAATGCAAATTGAGTGACTAGGCTCAAAGCTGACGAGTCCAAGGGACAAGGCTATCTTTGATTGTGCCCACTGACTGTATTTCCTTATGCCAGGCTTTGCTGTAGGAGCTGTGTAGTATTGTAGGGGCAAGCTCAGGGATTTTCATGTAAAAACCGATAGGAAACAAATACACTGGCGACACACTTTATTCGAGCTCGGCTAGTCCCACGAATTCGGGTATACCCGGGTGTATTGAGGTTTGTGACTGTTTTCTGCCCGAGTGCATTGAGGTATTTTTCAGTCAGGGATTGAAGCATTTTATTCCCGCTGGCTGCAATACTGCACAGTATATATATATATATACTGCATTACAATTCATGAATTTATGCCATCTGGTAGACACGCTAAGCATTGCAGCCTATTAAATCCTAATCATTATCATTTAACAGATCAGCCGCCCGTCAGCCAGGCATGAACCCAGGCTGGGAAGGCAAACGCAACGGGGCTTGTCAGAGGTGAGGAGCGGTGCATTCCAGGTATCTGCCAGGTACATACTGGGCATTTGCTCGAATAAAGTGTGTCGGTGCAGTAGTTACATAGTTACATAGTAGATGAGGTTGAAAAAAGACGTACGTCCATCAAGTTCAACCTATGCTAAATTTAGACAACAGATACTTTATTCTATATCTATACTTACTTATTGATCCAGAGGAAGGCAAACAAAAAACCCCATTAAGGGGAAAAATTAATTCCTTCCTGACTCCAAGAATTGGCAATCGGATTAATCCCTGGATCAACATCCTTCCCATGTATACTTATTTGGTATATCCCTGTATACCTTTCCCATCTAAAAAGATGTCCAACCTTTTTTTGAACAAATCTATTGTATCTGCCATCACAGTCTCCATGGGTAATGAATTCCACATTTTAACTGCCCTTTCTGTAAAGAACCCTTTCCTTTGTTGCTGGTGAAATTTCCTTTCCTCCAACCTTAAGGGATGGCCCCGAGTCCTTTGTACTGCCCGTGGGATGAATAGTTCTTTTGAAAGCTCCTTGTATTGTCCCTGAATATATTTGTATATAGTTATCATATCCCCTCTTAGACGCCTCTTTTCTAATGTAAATAAATCTAATTTAGCTAGCCTCTCCTCATAAGTTAGAATGTCCATCCCCTTTATTAATTTGGTGGCTCTTCTCTGCACTCTCTCTAGTTCCATAATGTCTTTTCTTAGGATTGGTGCCCCAAATTGTACTCCATATTCAAGGTGTGGTCTTACTAATGCTTTGTAAAGGGGCATAATTATGTTTACTTCCCTTCCATCCATTGCCCGTTTGATGCAAGAAAAGATCTTGTTTGCCTTTGCAGCTACTGCATGACATTGGGCTCTATTGCTAAGCCTGCTGTCTACAAGCACTCCTAAATCCTTCTCCATCAAGGATTCCCCCAATATATCTCCATTTAATGTGTAAGTCGACTTTTTATTCTTGCATCCCAAATGCATAACCTTACATTTATCTGTATTAAACCTCATTTGCCATTTACCTGCCCACGTTTCCAGTCTCTCCAAGTCCTTCTGAAGAGAAATTACATCCTGCTCTGATTCTATTACCTTACACAATTTAGTATCATCAGCAAAGATGGAGACTTTGCTCTCGATCCCAACCTCAAGGTCATTAATAAACAAGTTAAAATGCAGGGGTCCCAGTACTGATCCTTGAGGTACTCCACTCATGACTTTAGCCCAACCTGAAAAAGTTCCATTTATGACAACCCTCTGTTGTCTGTCCTTTAACCAGTTTTCAATCCAGGTGCATATATTATTACTGAGTCCAATTTTCTTTATTTTGTACACCAACCTCTTGTGTGAAACCGTATCAAAAGCCTTTGCAAAATCTAAGTAGACCACATCAACTGCATTACCCTGGTCTAAATTCCTACTTACCTCCTCAAAGAAACAAATAAGGTTAGTTTGGCAAGATCTATCCTTCATAAATCCATGCTGACTATTACTAATAATTTTGTTTTCCATTAGGTATTCCTGAATATTATCCCGTATTAAACCTTCAAGTAGTTTCCCTACTATTGAAGTCAGGCTTACAGGTCTGTAATTCCCCGGGTGTGATCTAGCTCCCTTTTTAAATATAGGCACCACATCTGCTTTACGCCAATCTTGTGGTACTGAGCTTGTGGAAATGGAGTCCTTGAATATTAAATATAATGGTTTTGCTATTACTAAGCTTAACTCCTTGAGAACTCTTGGATGTATGCCATCGGGGCCAGATGCCTTATTTACTTTCATTTTTTCAAGTCGCTTATGAACTTCTTCCTCGGTTAACCAATTGGTCATTAATATGGAGGTTGTGGCTTCCTCTTGTGGCTAAGAAAAAAGATTGGTGTAAATAGCGCTAACAATATTAATAAAGTGAATAATACACAATAAAAATGATGTGACAAATGACTAAAACAGGACGGCTGCCAATTGTTATCTCCTTGTTGTTTCCTCCTGTGGCGCTACTATTGAACTTGATTCTTCCCTGGTAAACACAGAGGCAAAGAATTTGTTTAATACCTCTGCTTTTTCCTTATCTGTGCTCGTTTGCATTTTATTGCCCAGAACCTTGTCTGCAGGTTTACTACTGTACAATGAGACCACTCTGTGAATGAGGCTGGTTTGGTGGACCTGTGGAAGGCATTCAGATTCACTTATTGGTTCATTTTCTCTGCCAACACAAACTTGGAAAGTAATTTAAAATGCCTTTAAGTAGCACCACCAGTTAAGCTTGGAAACGTTATGAACCTTTGCAGAAACCCTTGGTTCCCTAATAGGTCACAAAGCCTCCTATTCACATATCTAATTTCTCATGGTCCACCTTGCTGTAAAGAAACATGCTTTTACTAAGGTAATGCAGTACATGTTTTTTTTCCCTTTTTTTACATTTTGTTTTTATAGACCACTCCTGGAAGACAAGTTAAGGTTGATAAGTGTATGAAAGATGACAGACTTTTAAGCAAAATGAGCAACATTTGATCTCTACTGTATATGAAAAACTGAATGAAACCAATTGTCCACAGCACTCAAACAGTAACAATCGCTTCCCTTTAATTAATCCTGCAAGGGAGACACTACTGGACGATTTCAGGTTCCTTGGATAGGATTAATTAAAGGGAAATACTACTGTCCATTAGGGTCACGTGGGAAAGGGCCTTGATGGGGAATATTACCCCAAAGCGTGCCCCCCCCCCTATTATACAGATTGCTGTTTGTGTTCCCATAGTTGTGTATTGTTTTCTTCCTCTGTGTTAGTCCCGTACTCCTCACTATTTGTCTATACAGTACCATTTATTGGTAATTTGCTGTATACTCCATATTCCCTTTGAAAATTTCTCTTCATGTTCTGTTTTTAAGGTGGTGGATGTGCACTGCATTTCTGTTGGTATATCTTATTATACCTTATAGTATACTTTCGTTTATTTTAGTGTTCCTTTACACTTTCTCATCAGCATGCTCCTTCCTGTATTCTCAAGGTAGTTACACTTGCAGCAGTTAGGCTTATTACAGCTAGCTCTTCTGTATATACTGTAATTTACACTTATACAGTAAATATGCTGTGAGTGGTGTACTACAGATTGTGTACTGATGGCTATTTCTTTGTGTACATTTTAGGCACTTGATTATGCATTAAGGTTTATATCACAGATTGTATACTGGATGTGTTGTACTTTCCACCTGTCATCATTGTACAGCTTTATTCTAGATGTGTTGTTTATTAAACCCTTATTTTGAATACTAGTATTTCTTTCTTTAGGGGGTCTTAGTTACCCCAGTGAGATTGTTACTGCTGGAGTGCTGTGGACAATTGGTTTAATTCTGTATATTGTTGGAGGAATTAGGGATTCCTCATGTCCACCTCATTCCTCATGTCCACCTCATTCCTCATGTCCACCTTCACCGCTTCTCATCTTTATGATTCTTTGCTATTTGTCAAGAGGATAGTGCTGTTTGTGTGTGTGTGTTATATATATATATATATATATATATATATATATATATATATATATATATATATATATATATATATATGTATATATATATATATGTATATTATGAAAAACTTTTCACTTGTTTGAAAAATGTACAGTACCATCACTCCACACCTTGTCTTTATAAGAGAAGAATCGGTGTGGGGCGACACCTCACCCACTTTGTTTATAATCCCCTTTTTTTCTCCTTGTGGTCAATATATGGTAGATTACTAGTAGCGGGTGAGAATGTGTTGTTTCATAGGTTCAGATATTCATTTAGAACCAATAGTACTGTACATAAAGGGAAATATAAAAGTTATATATTTTTCACCAAATTTAAATGCAAAATTAAGGTAAGAATTCTGTCTTTGAATATTTGGGTTAGTTCTTACTAGACTAATTGCTCTGGTTAAGAATATATGAATCCTTGTTGCAGGTCGTGTGCTAAAAAAATAAAATATAAGAAATTGTGGAGGTGCTGGTGTTGAATCTAAATCGCGTTTACTTTACGTTTCTTATTTGATTCTATAAACCAGCCATCAAAAAGTAAACCCTGCATTATGAAATTGTACAGCTCCCAAAATGATTTAGTAGGAAATCTGGTATGCGAAGTACAGTATGGTTTATAGTTCTGCTAGCCATGTTGGTCCTGAAGAAATATGGATTTGTCCTAGGAAGTGATGCATTGCAGGGGACCACCATTAGCTTCCTTTTATGAATGGAACTGCTTAATAGTGCACAGCACTTTCCAAATCTCATGTTTTTTCAAGTGTACTGGAGCAGCAAGGTATCCTACAATGGTTCTTGTAGGACCATGGATCACAAACGTTAATGCATCATGTAGCAGCTTTGAAGCTGTGCTATAAATGTACTCTAGCATCATAATGGCACATGCAAATGATCTGAATAGTCTAATTTATTTTTTGAGAATGTTTCTTTGATATAACCACAAAGCTGGCGTTGGTCTCCAGCACTAACCAAAACTTAATTTCATGATGGGAAACTTCATCAAACCCCAAATAATTTTTTGGCACGTAGAATGTTGAGTATTACATTTTTCTCATTAACAAATTTCTGTTTTGCTTCCTAATTTACCTTCTTGATTCATACATGAGTTGCGTGCAATGCTTCTAGTTATTGCATACTTCTAAATTCTTCTGGAAATTGTCAAAAACTAAGGAAGAACATCATTTTTTTTTTTTTTCGTAATGCCACCTCAACCTCTGTTTACTGTCATTTTTTGCTTCATTGTAGCCTGTGATCTCTACTTGGTATTGTAGGAGTAGTAAAAGATTGAAGTGCGTAATTATATGATCTTTACTATTTGGGGTGAGTCGTTATGATGCATAGTTTAAGAATGCGTTCCCTGTTTTTCTCAAAAGGTGATTCTTGGGAAAAAAAACATTAAATATATAATTATTTGTCTTTCTTATGTGCTAAATTCATTATTCTTTTCTGCATTTAGGACTCCCCTTTTACAAATGCTGGAATGGGGTCCAACTTGAATCTCTTGGGAGAAATAGAATGTGACGCCAGCATAATGGACGGCAAGTCTTTAAGCTTTGGAGCAGTGGGATCACTAAGTGGTACGGTCCATGCGTACTAACTTTTACATCTGATTTGGTGTGCAGTCAATAATAAATGTGATGTAAGGAATAATAGTGCAAACAGTAAGAGTGTGAAGTCATTATATCCCTGCGCTTCAATAACAAACATATAACATGTGTTTTTGTGATTAGGGATTGATTGTATCTGTAGATGTTTACTTAGTTTTCTTCTAGAGTGGAGGGTGCAAGAGTTAAAAAGATTTTCTGAACAAGTTACAGTATAGTAAGTGAAAGGGCTGAAGGAGCGGCTCAGTGAGTAAAGGCTCCGACTCTGAGAACAACGGCACCGAGTTTCAAGCAGGGGAGCCTAATTCAAATCCCCGTGTCCGGCTCCTTGTGACATTGGGGAAGTCACTTTATCTCGCTGTGCATCTGGCACCAAAAAAATAGACTTTAGGCTGTACGGGGTAGGGATTCGTGCCTGCAAAACTTTGTACTCTGTTGGTGCTATACAAGAAAAAACATTATTATTATTATTATTATTAAGTATATCATGGTCTCGTGGATGCAAAGTCTCTCATATCGTTATCTTTACAAAATATATTTTTCTGTATTTTTGCATCTTTTTGTATGATTCCCCACTGTTACTTGGTTCCCACTCATCGTAATAAGCCCAGACTAATATTTTTCGTAAATATTTTTAATGAGACGCACAACATAATCATTTTTGGATTGTTAAAGCAGATTACTACAAAAGCAAATCCATGGCCATAGAGAATTGATAGCCTGATGTTTTCACACATTTAACATAGAATTAAAGGCTTTTTAAAGATATCATCCATTTTAACTATTAAAAAGGACTCCAATATGAATGTCTTTTGTGGTTAGACCCTTTCAGTGCCCCATGAAGTAACCACTACGTCCTGCGATGTGGCACTCCAGGGTCCCCATGACGGTGTGGCTACATAATGGGCTTTTTTAGCTCGATTTTTAGGGGACAGCGTCCTGCGCTCATGTGGTGTACAGAACCCGATCAAAAACTCGGGGAAACACACGAGGATGATTCCTCCTCTTCAGAGTCCGTAATCGGTGACGCTGCGATTATGTGATGACGTGATTGCTGTTTGCCGGAGGGGGCTCCGCGACTCCTCTGACATGAATAGGGTTAAAACATACACTTTATGTGCATCCTGAATAAATAAATCGGATTATGATGTTGTATCATCATGCAGACAGTTAGATTTAATATGATTTTTTTTAACCATTTTGCTTTCTTGTTAAAGGAATCAAAAATCCAGTTTTGGCAGCAAATAAATTGCTGTGTGAAGGACAGAAAGGAAAGCTCTCAGCTGGCAGAATCCCTCCTTGGTAATTGTATTAAGTTTTTATATGTTTTAGCCCTTTGAATTTTAATGTGTGTGTGTGTTCAATTCAGACCGGCAATCTCCCCTGACCTATGTCTGTTATGCATCAGCCGTTTTGTACATGGGATGGGGCTGTGAACAATGTTATTTATCTTTTGGTCTTTGGAACATCTTGTCTACTGGGTGAACATGTGAATACGCATGATGTGAGATTATTAATTGCCTTCTCTTGATGTTTACGTGGATATTTTTGACATTACTAATTTATTTCCTCTGCTCTGCTTTAAGCAACAAAAGATTATAAGTCCAACTTGAAAAATATTTTTTTTTAACAAAGTTCCTCTGCGTCCCATTTAGCAACATTTGGCTTGCACTTGCATATTTCTGTTGTGTGTAGTGGTAAGGAAGGATTTTTTAAACAGATGACTTTATTGCTAATGGGTAGCACGCAGCAAGTTTGGAGTATAAAAGTAATGGCTATTCAGCCTTTTGTGCACAGACCACATTTCTATTTTGTTAGATGTGTAAGTGGAGCCTTATCTCTCACTGGAAATGTTTTGCCAGAATTTGAGCCTGTTACCAATACCACGTTACCAAATAACACACTGTTGGAATACCTTTAACTTTAATCAACAGAATAATCAAAAGGCGAAATATTGGCAGAGGGTGTAATTTCAATGCTTCTGATCTGCTGCCCGAATCAAAACAACTGCCAGATAAAATAGGTTTAGCATGTATTAACTATCAGGAGAATGTTCTGACAAAGCTGTGCTTTTTATTAGTACAGAGAATTTCATTAATGGAGTTTATAAATAAAGCAATCAGCATTGTCTTTTTTTCGTGGTGATTCAGTGCAATGTGCTTGGCCAGTCAAAACATAGTTCTCTGCCTTTTAACATAAGCTTGATATTTAATATTGCTAGAATAGAACAAAAAATATTTTGATTTCCAAAATAAAAAGTTGAAAAATCTATGGCTTAATGTGCCCTCAGATTCCTACTTTGTAATTCCCAACTAATCTTAAAGAGGCAATCTAAGCGGCACTTAAAACAAAAAAAAGATATGTTTGTTTTAATATATGCAGCCTTTGGTTACCTTTATTGAAAACTAATTCCCTATGCTGCTGATCTATTCGTTCTCCTGTAATTGATCAGCAAAGATCCTGCTTTGGTCAGTTAACGCAAGGGGGCGCAAACTTTTTTCCCTGCGCCTCACTCCCGCGCCCCCCCCCCCCCAACACCAACTTACCCGCGCTCCGGCGTAATGACGTCACGTTGCCATAGCAACGTGACGTCACATGACCTCGCAGCGTCATTTTGACGCCGCGTTGCCATGGCGCCGCAGGGAGGAAGCCGCCGGAGCCACGGTAAGTTAGGTTTACAGAGGCCCTGCAGGTCCCCCGGCACTTAATTTAAGTGCCTTCGGGAAGCGCGCGGGGCCTCTGTAAACCCCGCGCCCCCCGTCGGCAGTGTCGCGCCCCCCGCCCCACAGTTTGCGCACCGCTGAGTTAACGTAATATTTATTATTATCGCTTATTTGTGAAGCACTAACATATTTTGTAGCGCGGTACAATGGGGCTACAGAGTTATGTATATTAAAGAAACATGACCAGTTACATACAAATGAGGACAAACTAGCATAAACGTGTACACTGAGGTAATGAGGGCACTGCTTAGTCTAGAGGGAATGAGGGACAATATTGAAACAAGAAGGTAAGGTGGCTGCTTATTGTAGGATAAGGTGTGGCTCAGGTTAGAATATGGCCCGATCTGACAGCTGAAGCCGTTAAGGTTTTTTTTTTACATCTGAAAGCTGGGGGGAGTGTCTGATGGTAGGTGGTAGGAAATTCCAGAGATAGGGGGCAGCACAGGAAAAGTCTTGCAGGCGGGAGTGAGAGGAGGTAATAGGGTGGGAGGAGATGGGGATGTCGTGGGCAGAACATAGGGGGCATTTAGGGAAATATTTGTGGATGAGGGTGGGGCAGTACCGTTGAGACTTTTGTTAGTCATTACTAGGGTTGTACATTTAACTAGCTATACCCAGTGTAATATAAGCCGATCTAGCAGATCTTAAAGGTTATTAATTAAACATTCATACATTTATTTTTGAAAATTATATTTTATCAAAGATTTCTCTAAAGGACACAATTGTCAATTTCTGGGTTCTTCTCCGACACTAAACTAAGTAAATCAAACGATCTGACTCTAGCAACATATAATTGTCCATGACTAAAAACAGGGTTAGGTAGGTAAAGCCATATTTTAACAAACGTTTGGCCTTGTGACATTGATTGTCATTGAAAAAGCCAATCGTATGGGAAATGGTTTTCGTTTGGAACTGAATGGTAAATTTGTGTCTTATGGAATGAGTGGGATTCTTGGAATAAGTACCGTGTCGGAGTTAGCTGCACAGATCACCTTTGCTTCTATTATGTGTGTTTGTATTTGAGTAGCAGGAACTCTTCTACCATTATATAGTCCTCTCAATGGCATTGGGTTCTAAGGAGCATGATAACGGCTCCTACTTTAAGTTTCGGTTCATGAGGAGGCATTGCGGTTGGACTAAGACTGTTTAAGAATTCTTCGGAATGCAAGTCGTTCAGCAGTATCAATCAATCACAATAGTATCCACGCTTTGCTGTAGTGATCAGTATGATGATAATATAATATAAGTATTATAAGTACTGCACCGACACACTTTATTCGAGCAAATACCCAGTATGTACCTGGCAGATACCTGGAATGCGCCGCTCCTCACCTCTGACAAGCCCCGTTGTGTTTGCCTTCCCAGCCTGGGTTCATGCCTGGCTGACGGGCGGCTGATCTGTTAAATGATAATGATTAGGATTTAATAGGCTGCAATGCTTCGCGTGTCTACCAGATGGCATAAATTCATGAATTGTAATGCAGTATATATATATATACTGTGCAGTATTGCAGCCAGTGGGAATAAAATGCTTCAATCCCTGCCTGGAAAATAACCCAATGCACTCGGGCAGAAAACAGTCACAAACCTCAATACACCCGGGTATACCCGAATTCGTGGGACTAGCCGAGCTCGAATAAAGTGTGTCGCCAGTGTATCTACCCAATTTGTCAGGTTTTTTTTTATACAACCACAAAGCGATCTTATAATCATTACCTAACACTTTGCTTTATATTACAAAATATTAATACTTTTGTTGGCAACGGCCATACACTGGCGACACACTTTATTCGAGCTTGGCTAGTCCCACGAATTCGGGTATACCCGGGTGTATTGAGGTTTGTGACTGTTTTCTGCCCGAGTACATTGAGTTATTTTTCAGGCAGGGATTGAAGCATTTTATTCCCGCTGGCTGCAATACTGCACAGTATATATATATACACTGCATTACAATTCATGAATTTATGCCATCTGGTAGACACCCGAAGCATTGCAGCCTATTAAATCCTAATCATCCTCATTTAACAGATCAGCCGCCCATCAGCCAGGCATGAACCCAGGCTGGGAAGGCAAATGCAACGGGGCTTGTCAGAGGTGAGGAGCGGCGCATTCCAGGTATCTGCCAGGTACATACCGGGTATTTGCTCGAATAAAGTGTGTCGGTGCAGTACCATGTTGAACACACCGGGTCTAGTCAGATCACCGAAGTTAAGCAACATCGGGCACAGTTAGTATTTGGATGGGTGACGCTTGGGAACAGTATATTATTTTTCCTATATAGATGGTTGCCGACATCCTTGGCCTTTTATATTAAATTTAATTCTAGTGGCTATGGGAAGCCAGTGTAGGGATATGTGTAGTGGAGCGGTGAGTGAGGTAGATGAGTCTAGCAGCAGCATTTTGGATAGATTGGAGTTGGAAGAGGCAGACAAGGGTTATGCCAACTAGGAGAAGGTTGCAGTATTTAAGGCCGAACATGACGAGAGTGGATTAAGATTTAAGTTGCATCATGAGTGAGAAAAAGGCATACTTTGGCGATATTTTGGAGGTGGATACAACAGAATTTCGAGAGGGCCTGAATGTGAGGAATGAAGGAGAGATCAGAGTCCATAGATGACCCCTAGACAGCGGGCTTGAGGTGTTGAGGAGATTGTGGTGTTATTGACAGACAGGGTGTGTTGGTGTAGAGGTGGCAGTGGAAGGCGGAAAGAATATTAATTCTGTTTTGGATATGTTAAACTTCAGGTAGTGGTGAGACATCCAGGAGGAGATTGCAGAGACAGTTGGAGACACGAGAGTGGGGGAAAGGTCAGGGGTGGAGAGGTAGATTTGGGAGTCATCAGTATAAAGATGATGCTGAAAGACAAAGGATTATTTTACTTCACAAAGATAAGAGATGTAGAGGGAGAAGAGCAGAAGGCCAAGGATAGGAACTTGTGGGACTCCAACAGAGAGAGAGAGTGAAGAGGAGGAGACACCAGAGAAGGAAACACTGAAGGCGCGGTTGGAAAGGTAGGACGTGAGTTAAGAGAAGGCTGTGTCACAGAGGCCAATTAATGGCTTCCTTAGGCTACGCTTATAGCAACGGCAACAGTGACATCAGGCTGCGGTCACTGGAAAAATCAAATTGAGATGACTTCCAGTGATCGCGACCAAGCCGTCACATCGTGCTTACTATAAGCGCACGCGACGGTGGCCATGCATTTGTTTTCACGTGATGTCGCTGTCGCCGGCACTAGACGCGCAGCCTTAGCCTTTCTAATAATGATTGTTATTTTTTTGGCCTGCTATAGGTGACTGCCACTTTAAAAGAGAACTAACTGTTGTACTTTTCATTTCGTCTTCATAGTCCATATCATGCTGGTTTAGTTGACATAGGGCTTGAAGGGATGATTTGCAGTTCTTAGTCTCTGGTTTCTGTTAGTCTGAGTTCATACAGTATGTTACACCGCATTGTTTCATTGAATCCAATCAGTTGCAAGGTCTGCAATCAGTCCGTATTCTCATGTGAATCACCTTGGAAGAATAGTCACACGCTCATTTTAGAAAAACCTAATAATAAGTGGACCCACTTGTACATCTCTTTAAGCTTTTATTGTGAATGATATTTAAAGTACTGTATTTCTGATGTCCAACCGGCACTTCAGAACATGTCAGCAGAGGAATGTAGGTCTGAAAGGTTAATAATCATTTATATTTTGTGTTGGGCTTCAAGATAATTGTAAGTTAAGTTATTTACAAGGTTGTTGCGCTTTTCTTGGCGTGTGGCAGCCTTTTCTTCTTTCATTACACTACGTTTAGCATAACCATGGCTTGGCCTAGCCCATGGGTCTGCAACCTCTCAAGGAAGAAGAGCCATTTTATTTATTTATAAAAATGTTTTACCAGAGAGTTACCTCTCGTTTTCAAGTATGTCCTGGGCACAGAGTTATAAAAAACACATGGTTACATTAAAAGAACAGAGGTTATACAGTCCATTAACAGACATTTCATTGACAGAGTTGGAAAATTGGGTACAGGGGATAAAGTGCTTGTGATTTTCAGATTGAAATAGACTAGCTTTAACATCAGAAAACGTCTCACACCCTTTGGCTGTGCCAAAGGCTGTCCACCTTTGGGGCAACACAGATGTACACTGGGATGGTTGAGATTCAGTGCAGCTGAAGTTATTTGTGTCCTCTTTGCTCATTAACATTCCAGTGGATGGGGTTGATGTTCCACAAAGTACAAGCAAATGCTAACACTTTTCTGTTACAGCACAATTATTTTATGTTTGACACACAATTTTATTTACAGTCACAAGGCACAGCCATGGGCACGTCATTTGCACCTTCATACGCAAATTTGTTTATGGGATTTTGGGAGTCCACTCACATTTTTGGTGACAATAACCCCTTTAGAGATAATATTGTTTTTTACCGTCGTTTCATTGACGATTTATTACTTATTTGGAATGGGGACACTGACACCTTACACGAGTTCTTTGAATATCTTGAGGCAAATACATATAATTTGAAATTTATACATTCATACAGTGACTCACAGATTTATTATTTAGATCTACATTTATACATAGATGTTAGACAACAAATTCAGACCAGCATCTACAGGAAAATAAACTCCAAAAACTCTCTTCTCATATCGAACAGTGCCCACCCGAGACCCCTCATAAAGGGCATACCCAAAGGGCAGTTTTTAAGATTGAGGAGACTATGCTCCACTGACGAGTCCTTTTTGGTACAAGCTGACGAATTTAAGAAAAGATTCAGAGAACGTGGTTATGGGGAGAGGGACCTGGAGAGTGCATTTCAATATGCTTTACAAGCTGATCGGAATGATCTGATCAAAAAGAGGAATTCCAAGAAATCCATCAAAAGGGACGATACTAAACAGGCCCCACTCTTCATAACCACTTTCTCTAAACAAGCAGAGCAGATAAGGTACATTCTGCAGAAACACTGGGGAGTTCTGAAACTGGATTCAGAATTGGACCCATATACTGTACAAAAACCAAGAATGGTATTCAAGAAAGCCAAGACCATCGGTAATTTTGTATCTCCTAGTCTGTTTAGCTCAAAAAATAAAAACACTACACGGCCACCAAAGGGATTTTTTAAATGTGGCAATTGCAACCTTTGTAGGTATGCGGAACCTGTAAAATCCTTGAGGGATATCTATACTGGTCATATCTACAAGATCGAGTCCTTTATGACATGTAATACTAATTTTGTAATTTATCTATTGAAATGCGCATGTGGCAGTGGCTACATAGGCAGGACCATCAGATCAGTGAAAGTGAGAATTACAGAACATATTCGCAGTATTAAAAATCAAGATGAACGTTTCCCAGTAGCGCGCCATTTTAATGCATGTCCATCTGGATCCATCAAAACACTTGCATACAGTGCCATTGAGAATATCTCTACACATCCTAGAGGGGGAAATAGGGAGGCACTATTGAATCGTAGAGAAATGTTCTGGATTTATGCCCTTGGGACAATGGCACCCAGGGGCATGAATCAGGACTGGGAATTAAAACATTTCCTTAATTGAGCAAATTGTGCGCATTTATTTCAGTGGCACACAATACTTAAGGTAGTGTAGAACCAACTTATGTGAATAGACTCCAAAATTCATAAATTAATTTTCAGCAACTTTATTGCAGAAACCTATATAGGAATCTAACTAATATCCAGTCTAGACTTTAGCAGCCATGGGGAGCTATTTATCTCCTAATTTATGAATTTCCTAGGTCACATAGTTCCCAGATAGATGTGGTACTAGCGTCCCTTGCCAAGCGCTCTTTGCCCAGCTTCTCCCAGGAGTTTTATGATATAATGTATAGTACATTAATTTCAACTGGAATGAGCAGAACCATGTCTTCATTTAGAGTACAGGAAGGGCAAATGATATATCTCTTATGACAAATGCATTGTTAATATAAATTATGTATATATGATATATTCATTACATTACTGTATATTGCCCTTTGCTGTACCTTATAACCTCCACCGCGGATATAAGATTCGCAACATAATTTTTAATGTTTATTGTTTTTGTTTGTTATGTATGTTATTAATGTCATTGGGCATGTTATACCATGCTAATTTTATATTTTTCTTCCCCCATGTCTTATTGTTCCTTTTCCCCTTTCCTCTTCTCTCTTTCTTTTCCTCCCCCTCCCCCCTCCCTTTTTACCTTCCCCCCCCCTCCTTGCCCGATCCCCTCGCGTGGCTATTATACGGTAGTTTTACCAGCTCAAACAGTGATATGCTGGGAAGATCAGTGTTATTGTTTACTGCGGTTGCATAGCAACGGCGCGGCTTGTGCTGCTTGAGGGGCTGTGCGCGCGGCTTATTATGCGCGTCATACTCCAACCCACGAGATCGGGCATTTGATTGGAATAGAGCACTAGCCAATGAGGCTCCTTACCGGCGATTTTCGCGCCAAAATACATAGTGCGATGACGCAAGGGGGAGGGGTTTACGCCATAAGACAGGGGGAATGAACGGCGCGAGTCAGCTCTATGATTAAGGACTATGCCAGTCCGAAACGCGTCAGAGTGTGTCCCCCATACCATGTTTTTTCAATAAATTTATATTTTTTAAACCAACACCTTGCTGGTCTCCTACTGAGCTGTGCACCGCTGGAATCCTTGGATTTCTACCACTACGTTAACCCTTAGCATGCTGGTCCTTAGCAACCCCCTTCCCCCCACTCCCGCAGCAACAGCCAGGACAGGATAGTGAGGGAGATTGGCAGCAGCTGGTGGTTGGCAACCTACAGAGAGCCGCAAGTAGGAGCGGAAAGAGCCGCATAGTTGGCGATCCCATGCCTATCCCATTTAGCCACAACTCTCCAGAACTCCATTTGTGCTTTGTTAGAACATATTGATTTTATGGCAAATCTTTTGAATGGGAAATGCGGCTTTAAAACGTCCCTGACTGTTCTCTTATGATGCCGGTGCAAAACCGGTTGAAATCCTTTTTTCGTTCTGTAAGAAACAAAAGTAATTCTGATTACAATCACAAATTATATTTTTTGTGTAGCTCCTCCTTACATTTTTTTTTGTTTTACAATACTGTCCAGTTTTGTAATAATAAATATTTATGCAATTATTTCATTTTGGCATATAAACAATGTTATAGGTACAATTTACATTTTGTCAGCATGTTCTCTGTCTGAAGAGACCAGCTTGTTTCCAGAAGTACCGGCACTTTGAATATTTTTGCTTTTTTGGCTTTATATTTCATCACCACATTTTGACGCCAGACGAGGGAAAGTGCCAGCCAGTATTACTTTGCCAGCAAGATGACAGACCTCTGCTGTCAACAAAGGCTTTCGGCTCCAACGTCCTGAAACTCAGCATATTTTACAGATAATATATCTTGCATTTTCATTTTTGACTCGTACCCAGAAATATTAGTATTTGTATGCCAGAAAACATTTGATAAAATTGAGATTTTTAAAATGGTAAAAACATACTATAATATACCAATTGTACGGTATCTTTATAAAAACCTGTTTCAGTGCTTGGAGTACTGTATATGAATGCATTAATACCATTAAAGGTTATCCACTGCCCAAATGCTGGTTGCCCCATTTTTATGACTGCTATTCATTCAGATCTCTGTATTCATGTGGATTATGATGAAGTAGTCTAGCTTTGGCTCTGACTCCCTATCAATACAGTTATGTAACTTTATGACGTGAACATACTTGAAAGAGGTAACTGTCTGTCTGGCTAGATAACAATTTTTTCTTTAATCTCAATAAATATTCTTGCATAGATTGAAATGACAAGGGGAAGATATGGATCAGAAATGACCTGACCCATTGATCATATTAGCGCTTAAAATAAAACCATATCATGTATTTCTCTTTATCTAGCTTTCTAGTTGGAGATGGAGCCTTTAAATGGGCTGTGGACCATGGGATACCTACATGTCCACAAGACATTATGGCTACAAGTGAGTACGTTATTGTGAGCTTTGTTTTCTTCATTCACTTTGCATGTGCCAAAAAAACTTTAACGATTTTGATGAATATCTTAAAATTATGTTGAATCCTAACATTTGAAAAAAAAATGCATTGTTTTGGTTTTGCTTTATAGGATCAGGATGTATTTGTCAACATTAAAATAATGTTAAAGTGCCTGGGATGCCATGCCATGCTACTGTAGCTCGTTACTTTGTTTATTTCAGTGTACTGAATTCTGAGCTCACCCTTTTGGTATCTAAAGCCCTCTCCTGCCTAAACCCTTTCTTACTCACTGCTCCACACCTCCGGAATGTCTTTCTCCTCAATATCCTTTCCACCTTTAGGACCTTGCTTAAAACACACCTCTTTAATGAAGCATATGGGTAGCTCAGCTGGCTGATACTATACGTCTCCGATGCACTGACCTTGACCCCTTGCAGGCGCACTTACCATAACACCCTTCTACTGTCTCTGTAAGTTCTCCCTATTTACCACTTAGACTGTAAGCTCTTTGGGGCAGGGACTCCCTTTCCTATTGTTACTTTCATGGCTGAAACGCTTATTCCCACTATGTGTTATAATATTATGTCACGTGTATTACTGCTGTTCAAGACCACAGTCACTACACCGGAGCGGTCGTCCTACCAAAATCTCGCCTAAAACAAACCAGCGAATCATCCAGGAAGTCACAAAGGTCTCCAGAATAACATCCAAGAATCTGCAGACCACTCTCGTCTTGGCTAATGTGAGTGTTCATAACTCAACCATCAGAAAAATACTGAATAAGAATGGTGTTCATGGAAGGATAGCCAAGAGGAAACCACTGCTATCTAAAAACAACATTGCTGCCTGTCTGAAGTTTGCTGAAGAGCACATAGATGAAGTCTTCTGGAACAATGGTAGAACTTTTTGGCCTCAATGAGAAACATTGTTTGGCAAAAACCAAACACTGCGTTTGAACAGAAGAATCTCATCCCAACCGTCAAGCATTGAGGTGGGAGTATGATGGTTCAGGGCTGCTTTGTGACACTAGGACCTGGACAGCTTGTCATCATTGACACATCCATGAATTCTGCATTGTATCACAAGATTCTAGAGGAGAATGTCAGGCCATCCGTCTGTGAGCTGAAGCTGCAGCGGGTCATGTAGCAAAACAATGATCCTAAACATACAAACAGATCTATAAATCAATGGCTGCAGGAAAATAAATTACGCGTTTTAGAATGGCCTAGTCAAAGTCCAGAACTAAACCCCATTGAAATGTTGCGACAAGACCTGAAGTGAGCTGTCCATTTAAGGAAGTCCTCAAATGTCACTGAGTTGTAGCAGTTCTGTAAGGGGGAATGGGCCAAAATTCCTCAAAACCACTGTGAGAGACTGACCAACAGATACAGGAAACACGTAGTTGAAGTCCTTGCTCCTCATGGTGGTGCCACCAGGTACTAAATCTAAAGGTTCACATACTTTTTCACACGTGGATATTAAAAGTTGAATCATTTATGGATAAATAAATGTTGAAAAAGTATCATGTTTTTGTGTTATTCGTTTGATCAGGTTATTTTCATCTATTATTAGGACTTAGATTAAGATGTATGTATGTCTTTATTTATATAGCGCCATTAATATACATAGCGTTTCACAGTAGTAATACACGTGACAATCATATAAATAACAAATAATACAGAACATGGAAATAAGTGCTTCAGACATAAAAGTAACATTGTAGAAGAGGAGTCCCTGCTCCGAAGAGCTTACAATCTAATTGGTGGGGAGAATGTACAAAGGCAGTAGGAGGGCTTTCAGGTAAGTGCGTCTGCAGGGGGCCAAGCTTTATGTATCGTGTATAGTATTAGCCGCGGTGCTACTCATATGCTTCTTTAAGCAAGTGGGTCTTAAGGTGGGTCTTAAAGGTGGATAGAGAGGGTGCTAGTTGGCTATTGAGGGGAAGGGCATTCCAGAGGTGCGGGGCAGTCAGTGAGAAAGGTTTAAGGCGGGAGAGGGCTTTAGATACAAAGGGGGTAGAGAGAAGACATCCTTGGAACAGAACGCAAGAGTCGGGATGTTGCATAGCGAGAAATTAGGGCGGAGATGTAAGTAGGAGCAGAAGAGTGTAAAGCTTTAAAATTGAGGAGGAGAATTGTGTGTGAGATTTGAGAGGAATCCAGGAGAGGGATTTCAGCAGGATTCTGGCAGCAGCGTTTAGGATAGATTGTAGGGGAGACAGTTGAGAGTCAGGAAGGCCAGACATCAGGAGGTTACAGTAATCGAGACGGAAGAGAATGAGGGCCTGAGTCAAAGTTTTAGCAGTCGAGTAACCGAGGAAAGGGCGTATCTTTGTTATATTGCGTAGGAAAAAGCAACAGGTTTTAGATATATGTTTTGAATGTGAGGGGCGAATGCGAGAGAGGAGTCGGGTGTGACCCCCCAGGCAGCGTGCTTGGGCTACTGGGTGAATGATGGTACTTCCTACACTAATGTGGAAGGAGGTAGTAGGGCCAGGTTTGGGAGGAAGTATAAGGAGCTCTGTTTTTGTCATGTTAAGTTTAAGTTGGCGGATGGACATCCAGGATGATATCCCAGAGAGACATTCAGAAACTTTGGTCTGTACAGCAGGGGTAAGGTCAGGGGTTGAAAAGTAAATTTGAGTGTCGTCAGCATAGAGGTGATATTTAAACCCAAGAGATGGGATCAGGTCACCTATAGAAAGTGTGTACAGAGAAAAGCGAAGAGGTCCCAGGACAGAGTCCTGGGATACACCCACAGAGAGATTGATAGAGGAGGAGGAGGTATTAGCATAAGAGACACTGAAAGTACTTTGGGAGAGGTAGGAGGTGATCCAGGATAGAGCTTTGTTACGAATACCAAGAGTATGGAGAATGTGAAGGAGAAGAGGGTGGTCCACAGTATCAAATGCTGCAGAGGTCGTAATAACATTTAGGTTTGAAATATGTGAAAATCCTAAGTGGTTCACAAACTTTTTCTCGCCTCTGTACATACAGTCCGCCTGACCTCCGGTAACCCTTGGTTCCCGGTAAATAATAATATACAATGTTTTTCATTTCTAATGGCCACAGGAGCGATCAGGCGACTGTGGCCAGTTGGTGTTCACCAGGTAAGTTGGCAATTACACAACTATAGCGCTACACCCCAAAACAAATCAAATATATCAAATATACAAAATGTTTACTAACAATCTAATGTAACACACAAAATCAAGTAATGTATCAAGAAAATAGTTTAAGAATATCCACTTAGATCGTAAAGTCCTGCAGCCGTGAGTCCTCTGGGATTATCCAAATCCCATTGTTACGGTGAAGGGGTACCCAGGCCATTAATAAAGGTATTTGGCCCGGCTGGATGCCCCTGTGCCAGATTGGGAAGTGTAGAGTGTCAGCTCTGCAACCCAACAAGGGTGGTAATACAGCAAATTTATTCAAAATGCCTTTGTCTCTGCCCCCAGGGATAAGGGGGCTAGAGTAATGCTATGTATCAGCTGTATAAGCCATGTAACCGGATTCCCCTGGGTCATAGTGGGTAAATGTAAAGTGTCAGCTCTACAGCTCACTAATGGCTGCAACCCTGTAATTGTGTTAGAACGGTCTGTGTGTGTCCTGCTAGGTATAAAGAGACCACATGTATAAGTCATGTAACAGAGTTCCCCTCAGTCATATGGGGTAAATGTGAAGTGTCAGCTCTGCAGCCCACTGCTGGCTGCAAGCCTGTAAATGTGTTAGAATTGTCTGTGTCCCGCTAAGCATAAGAGAACTACATCATTATGCCGAGTTACATTGTATCAGTTATGTATCGTGTGTGTGCGCATTGCAATAGTGTTTCACTGCCAACCGCAAGAAAGGAAAAAGGTTTTTAAAAACCAGCAGCCTTGTAGCAGCATATAAACAGTAAGCTAACTTTGGATAGGAATGTCCCAGCGCTCTGATTTTTGCTATGCATACTGCTAGGGGGTAATCATTAAACCGGTTATGTTTTCTGTATTAGAAACTTTCATAAGAAGTAATGAAAAAAAAAAGTCCCCCTCTTTTTGGTGTATTAATATTATAAGGGTAAGGAGATTTTCATTCAGGCCAGAACAGGAGGTGACACTTGGGGTATAAGTACTAGCCTTTAGAATGCATGGCCGGAAATGCCAGTGAGTAAGCAATGCATAATTTAACCCAGGACTTCTAAGGCACCCTGCGGGGATGGTCCCAGAATTTCTGAATAGGTCCGGAGTTAACAAAGGACTTGACAGGTTAAATTGTTAAGTGGGGAGGGGGAGAGGTAAACAGTTTGTCCCTGACAGATGTATAGATGTAGAGATGTCAGGGGGCAGGGAGACAACCTGTCACCAGGGAAGTGGGCTTGACTAGGTATGCTAAGCGGCTTAGGGCCAAAGTTCGCACATGCCCGTGGCATACCTTGAAGCCTCTGCCAGGCTTCCTGAAGTATGGGCGAACCTTGCCAATAGGTGGGATGTTTTGTTCCCACGCCGTGATTGGTTGCACAGTGTAAAGATAGGCCTTGTGAGATTTTAAAAGTCTGTGCAGTTAGTCGGGAGGTAGATTCAACATGCTGTAAAAAGATTCACCTGAGATTCCATCTAAGATCTTTCCTGTAACCAGAGTTATCGTAACTAAGTGTATTTTCGTATTACTTTGTAAATTAAGCTGTGTATGTTCATTGTGTGAATAAATCACAATTTATTTTATCTCACATTTTGCTCAAAGAATGCGGTTATTTTTGTGTTAAAAGCATTGGTCTCCTATGACACCCATAGAAAAAGTTTTTGCAAATAGAGTCCTCCTTGGCGCTGGAACTTTCACTCGTGCTCAATACAATGGATGAAAAATATAAAAATGTAGAGAAACAATGAGTAACACACTTAATTAAAGATGCTGTCACCTCTGTGAAAATGGTAACACTAGATGCTATTTCACCCTAAACACTCCAGAAAGGGTGATGGAAATGATCATAAACATACAGTACACACATCACCACCAAGCAGTTAACCCTTTACAGCCTGGATCAATATTCTAGGTGTAACCCAATCAATTAAAATGTGTCATATTACACCATAGTACTCCTAGATTACACTGTGAATGATAGTTAATAGAGAACACTCACATCAATGGAGTTGAAGATGAAAAAATTGCACCTCTTCCGGATGGACAATTCTCAGAAATAATGTGCGAAAAAGAAAAATGAAAACATAGCACAGAACTGCTATATACCATAATTTAATGAACCAACATTTAAAAACAAACGCTTGGAATAAAACTCACGAATTCATTCATTCTTTGTAAGATTTTCAACCCTGGTTGTGGGGGACCCCAGATAGCAAATCTGTTAGGCATTCCTAAGTAGCTTAATTATTGATACCCTTTTGCTGTGGGACTCTGTGAAACTCTATGCCAACCCTGGAACTCCTGTACTGGAGTCGCAGGGACTGCTGAGGATTACCAGGAAGTAATACCAGAGGAGGCTCTACACGTGGACTCGCAGAGGCAAGGATCCAAGCAGCCACAGAGGAAAGGGACTTCCAAGGGCCCCCACAACCAGGCTTAAAGGGTTGAAAGCCCTTCCCCTCAAGATTCAACTGGCATCCTCTCCAACTTTAAGACCTTTCTTAAAACACACCTCTTTAAAGCAGCATATGGGTAGTTCTGCTGACGTACTTACCAGAACACCCTCCTTCTGTCTCTGTAAGTTCTCCCCACTTACAATCTATGTAGTAAGTTCTTCGTGGCAGGGACTCTTTTTTTTCCTATTGTTTTGTCTGAAGCACTTATTCCCATTGTGTTATAATATTATGTCACGTGTGGCAAATGGCTCCCTTTATGTAGCACTGCTGTTTGCCCAGGCTCTTCCCGACAGTCTTCTAGGGTTTAATTTGTATAAAAGGGGGACAAACATGTGTATACACACACAAGTGGCACTCAGCCCTCAACCTTCAGCGGTTTATTTTTCCATTAGTGATACTAAACATTTTAAACACTGTCACTCAAAGAACAAAAGAAATAATGAAAGGAAACATCTACTCCTGTCAGGAGTCTAACTCACAAGCATATCCCTATCTGGAATGTTGCTGGTTAAGCCAGTTACCAACTTTAAATAACACACAGATATGACATGGAATCCTTAACTGTCAAATGGGGATAGCGTCCAAATAGATTCGCAGGTGCTGCAATACATGGGGGCCGTCTATCCCGAACTGGATCCTGGGGAACAGTAGTTTCCTTCCAGGCTCTGAGAGAGAGTGAAGCAGCCAAACTAACTGCAATATATTCCTCTTCCTCAATTAGGAGAGCAGGTGAGTGAAAACCAGAATCACTGTAAACTCTGGCCTGGAGTTTCTATCCCACAGTCTCAGCAAATGTGAAACTGTGGAATGGATCATTTTTTCCCCCTTTTTTTTTTTTGCACTTTCTGCCTTAAAATCAGACAGCTGCCTAATATTCTGGGACTATGTTACACGAGTTTATTGTAAAGCGCTTTGTACCAGGATGGCGCTATATAAATAAAGATATACATATACTGTGTACATACAATGCAGAACATAAGGAAATGGAAGTCTAGTAAGTAAGTGGATATGTTGGGAGGCATACAGGCAGTAGGAATAGATTTCAGATTGGGGTGCTCAACCAAGAGATTGAGCAAGCAATTTTTACAAGGTGTTTTAGTTTTTTTTTGTATTTTCTATTTGAAGTGCCTTATTTGATATGTAGACCTGAAGTTATCAGAGGTAAAGGCATTCCCTATTAGTGAGAAGGTAACCAATGGGAATGTACAGTATATAAAAAGTAGTGCAGATCCATTCATAAATATAGAGGTTTCAATCTGGGTCCAATAATTAGTGATGCCTCTACATTTGTCACTCTGCTGTTTAAAAATGTATTTAAAATGTAAAATAAATAATTAAAAACAAACCTATTATTGAGCATGTGCAATCCTTAAGGAGAAACCTCACCCAAAATCAACTTTCAGCTAAACACTTTATGGCCAATTGCAAGTACTACCTTCATAAAAAACAAAATGTCAACGTGACGTCATTTGACGCCGGAGCCAAGGTAAGGGGAAAGGGGGGGCCGGGAGGGTGCGAGTAGAGGTAGACAGCATGCAGGGGGGCGCAGGGGGAAAAGTTTGTGCACCCCTGCTGTAGATGACACGGGCTCTCCCATAAACATTTTATTTCATGTGTATAAATGATGTAGTTTTTATATGTATGTTTTTTGACCAGCCCATAATTACTTTGCTGCTATACAAATATGCCCCACTATGTCTAGTACTAAAATGATATAGTGATAGGATTCTGTATCACAATGTTACAGCAGACTTAGACACCCAGTGTTTGGATAACATATATGTCTAACATATTTGGCAATAGCTATCTAACATTGGAATGCTATTATTTGCTGTATAAGATCCTGCATATACATGCCCTCGCAAATAGATTGCAACAGCTAATTAATGCATTGCAATGCTAGAGTTAAGTGTCTACCAGCAGATCTGAGTGAACTAATTGCCAGTAAAATGGTATATATACTGCCCATACTCTATGCAACGCCACTCCTGATGACGCCAAGAACGGTGAAACGCGTAGAGTGACGTTGCCTCTACCCACCGGAACCTTCGGATACGGATGACATCATTTCCGGTTGCCGGAACGCATCCGTGACCCGCACAGAAAGGAAGGAGGGAGTCCTGCGAGTGAGGACCCATCCGGTGGAAACAAAAGAGCGCGAACTGCTGAGATCATTGCGATCTAAAATGCTGTTTTTAACCTATTAATATGTGAGTAGATTGGATTTTGTCTACCTTTTTATTAAATGCCCTACAGTCTACGCTATGTCCAGTGTCTTCCTACTCTAAGGTTATCTGGGAATCTGTTTGCTGTGGCACCACCCTGCACCAGAGACTGAAGTCAGTCTATAAAGATACCTTTATGTGTCCATACTCCACCTCACGTTTGTGAGTACCCTGTGTATACATTCTGTGCTAGCAATTTTCCATAACACTGTTTGCACAATATTGCACAAAAAGCACTTTTTTCTTTCTTATGTTCCCACATGATATGCGCTTCCTGATGATCCATTCTCCATCTCCCATAATCCCGCCTTCATGGTTTAGATATTAATATCTTTTGGTTTATTGTCAGTATTTGACAAAGTACATTATACATTATGATATGGGGCAGATCCATTTAAATATGAAAGGACAAATAATTGTACATTGATATTAAAGAATATAAAGATCTTGGGTATATCTTAAGTAATTGCTATGGCACCTCCGGGATGTGATTTTGCACCTTAAAAAAGCACAGTTGGGTATGAAACGCGCAGGAGAATCTCTTAGATGAGTTGCTAAATAAATATTGTTTTTTTAATTGATCTTGGTCTCCTAAAGATTTGTTGTGCAGTGCAAGACTTCATTTGAATTTAACATCATGATATCATTAGACTGGTGTTAATTGTTCATCTTATTCTTGTTTGCAATGGTTTATCCGAGGCAGTAGGGCTTTTTCAGGAATGCTTTCTACCAACTTAAAAGGGTTCAAAGAAGTTTAGGAGTGATCTACAGGAATGTAATGCATTGCCCTTTCAAAGGGTTAGGAGTATTTTTCGAAGAGCAGCTGGCATAAGTAAGATCAATTCTAGAAAGTTCTTCAAGTAAATTATAGTAGTAACAAAATAAGAAGATATACTGTACTAAGAAGGAGTCAGTTGAAGAAATATTGCAAGAGGAAACATCAACCTTAATTAAGATTTATTTGACACAGTAAGAAGAATGGCAAAGGTGGCTTGGTAAAATTAAGTTAGATAAAGAAGCTGACCCCATTGGCATGCAAGGAGGCTTAAAGCGCAGTTCTCTCATAGCCAGACTGTTATATTTAATACTCAATTATCCATTTCCTCAGACTCAGCACCACAAGGTTGGCTTAAAGCAGATGTGGTACCTATATTTGAAAAGAGAGCTACTGTAGATCACAACCATGAAATGATAGACCTGCAAGCCTGACATCAACAATGGGGAAACTAGTTGAATGTCTGTCTGAGGGGAAATATTCAGGAATATTAGTAATAGTGAGCATAGATTTATGAAGGATAGGCCATGCCAAACTATTAGTTTGAGGAGGTTAGTAGGATTTTAGAGCAAGGCAATGGAGTTAATGTGTTCAGCTTAGATATTGATATGGTGCTAAATAAAGGATATTGGTGTGGGTGAAATATTTGCTCCTAGATTGAAAATTAGTTGAAGTATAGGCAACAGAATTACCATAAATTTAACCTTTTCAGATTGGGCTGCAGTTGTAAATAAAGTAACTGAAGCTCTAGTACTGGTGCAAGTGCTTTTAAAAATGTTGTATTAATGATCTTGATGTTGGCATATAAGAGAAAGTCTCCAACTTTGCTGATGACCCAAAACTTGTGTTATGTAATGAAACCAGGGCAGCATGTAATTTCTCTACGGAACAATTTGGAGAAACTGGAAGCTTGGGCATGTAAATTGCAGATAAGGTTTAATACAGATATATGTAAGGGTATGCATGTGGGAATGCATGTGTGCACTGTATGATGTACCACCCAAAATAGAGAGAAGTTAGATATTTGCACTATGGTATTTAACTATTGATTTTGTCTCACTTAACACAATTCACTCACATGCTTAGGGATTTAATTATAGATCAAGTTGGTATTTATCCCTGATCATCCCGAGTTTGGTTGTCACCTGTTACATTCACATTTTAATTGTTTTTATTATAGTTTAGAGCATGCGTTATATGTTGTGTGTTATTTTGATTAAACAATAAATCATTTATTATTTTTGCCACATGGCTTTTAGTGGCAATTGTCCTCTCACAGTGCTGGGAGCGATTGCTTACCTATACCTTACAGCTAACTGAATCATTCATACACCTGGTATTTAAACCTTGCTATTTATTCCTAGCTTTGTGTGCAGCTAATGAGGATCTTTCTAGGAGGACTCTTTGTCTCCCTATTTATATTTATGTATGCATGTGGGAAGCAAGAATAAGCACACTACCTACAAACTACATGAGGCAACATTTGGATTAATCGTTGATAAAGAAGGATTTAGGTGTACTAGTAGACAGCAGGCTTAGTAATGGTGCTCAATTTCAGGCAGTATCTGCCAAAGGATAACATGATATTATCATACATAAAATGGGGTATGGATGGAAGGAACGACTGCATAATTTTGCCATTGTATAATTCCTTAGTAAGACCACACCTTGAATATGGAATACAGTGCACCACTCCATAAAAATGACATGGAACTGTAAAAAGAGAACAGCCACCAAATTAATAAAGGGGATTGAAGGCTGACGTACAGTGTGGGGAAAGCCTATCCAAATTGGGCTTGTTTACATTAGAAAACAGTTCAAATCATGCTTAAACAGAATTTTAAGTTGTGATTTGTTTTTCTCTGTTTCTTCCACAATTTCGCATGTCTAGGCTCAAGGCCTATCATGTGTGAGTAGCCATGGTATCCGTCCTGGGACCTCTTCTCTTTTCTCTTTACACACCTTATAGCATCTCTTTGGTTCAGATATCTCCTCTATGCTGATGACACACACATTTACTTTTTCAACCCCTTACCTTATGCCTGCTGTACAGACCAAAGTCTCTGAATGTCTCTCCGCTATATCATCCTGGATGGGCCTCCACTGACTCAAACTTAACATGTCAAAGACGGAGCACCTCATACTTATTCCAAGCCTGGCCCTACTGCCCCCCTCTAAATTACTGTTGGCAGCTCTATCATACACACAGTATCACAAGCAAGCTACCTAGGTGTCACATTTGACTCCTCCCTCACATTCTCCTTTCACATTCATAATGTAGTTAAAACTTGATGTTTTTTTCTTCCGTAATGTTGCAAAGATACGCCCTTTCCTCTGTTGCTCTACTGCTAAAATGCTAAAACTAATACAGGCCCTCATTCTCTCCCGTCTTGATTACTGTAACCTCCTGCTGTCCGGCCTTCCTGTCTCCTCTACAATTTATCGTAAACACTGCTGCCAGAATCACTTTACTCTCTCCTAAATCTGTCAGTCTCTTCTGCTGAAATCCCTCTCCTGGCTTGCTATCAAATCCCATATTACACATGTAACCCCCTGTGTCTGCTATCAGCACAGGACTTGGCCACTTTAAGAATTACATTTCACTGGACCATGTGACTGTGCTTAGCCAGTGGAATGACAGTTGGAAAGGGATTTCTGAGGGGACTGTGGTGGCAGTTTGATATGGTGAGGCTGCTGCAGGACACTCTGCAAGGGCCTGATCGATCCATGGAGTGAGGAGACTGTACTGGCCAGCAAAATCCACCAAAGTACAGTGACACCTCAGGGAGCACTGCAACAACTAAGTGTAGCAATATCAGGATTTAACAGCCAGAGGAAGGAAAGAGACCCCCCTGCATTGGAACACAGGTTATGTTTTCAAATTAACTGTAAGAAGCAACAGCCTGCATCTGTTTGAATCCAGAGTTCCAACGAAAAGTTATTGTATAAATATCCTTGCTGATCAACAGGGTATGCAAACTAATATGCAGTGACTGTAAAATATATAAAGACACAGGTGCAGCGGTAGTGATTTGCTTTAGTAGGATTGCAGAAATACTGTGTGGTTATGTATGTATCCCTGTTCAAAATTATAAATAAAGTTTGCTATAATTCCGTACAGTTTTGTTGTGTCTAATTACTCCTGTTTCCCACTCTGTGTAGCACCCACTATAAAAGTTAAACTCCAAATTACAGGACTCAGGCCCCCACCTCAGTGACATGTTCTATAGTCTGAGGTAAAGAGGGGTTACACACACACAATTCTCCTCACGTTTAAGGCTTTACACTCTTCTGCTCCTCCGCACATCTCAGCCCTAATTTCTCGCTATGCACCATCCTGACTCTTGCGTTTTGCTCAAGGATATCTTCTTTCTACCCCTTTTGTGTCTAAAGCCCTCTCCCACCTAAAACCTTTCTCCCTCACTGCCCCTCGCCTCTGGAATGCCCTTCAGCCAACTATCTGACTAGCACCCTCTCTATACACACTTAGTACTTTTCTTAAAACACACCTTTTTAACAAACCATATGGGTAGCTCTGTGGCTGTAGCAGACAGGTGCTGCTAATCAAATGCCCTTGATTAATTGATCAACAGCAAGGGTGACCACCTCTATAAAAGCCGAAGTTTTAGCAGTTTGCTGGTCTGGAGCATTCAGGTGTGTGTTAACACAATGCCAAGGAGGAAAGACATCAGCAATGATCTTAGAGAAGCAAATGTTGCTGCCCATCAATCTGGGAAGGGTTATAAGGCCATTTCCAAACAATTTAAAGTCCATCATTCTACAGTGAGAAAGATTATTCAAAAGTGGAAAACATTCAAGACCGTTGCCAATCTTCCCAGAAGTGGACGTCCCAGCAAATTCACCCCAAGGTCAGACCGTGCAATGCTCAGAGAAATTGCAACAAACCCAAGAGTTAGCATGTTAAATGTTAAAGTTCATGACAGTACAATTCGAAAAAGACTGAACAAGTATGGTTTGTTTGGAAGGGTTGCCAGGAGAAAGCCTCTTTGCTCTAATAAGAACATGGCAGCACGGCATAGGTTTGCAAAGTTGCATCTGAACAAACCACAAGACTTCTGGAACAATGTCCTTTGGACAGACGAGACCAAAGTGGAGATGTTTGGCGAAAACCAAACACAGCATATCAGCACAAAAACCTCATACCAACTGTCAAGCATGGTGGTGACGGGGGTTTTGATTTGGGCTTGTTTTGCAGCCACAGGACCTGGGAACATTGCAGTCATTGAGTCGACCATGAACTCCTCTGTATACCAAAGTATTCTAGAGTCAAATGTGAGGCCATCTGTCCGACAGCTAAAGTTTGGCCGAAATTGGGTCATGCAACAGGATAATGATCCCAAGCACACCAGCAAATCTACAACAGAATGGCTGAAAAAGAAAAGAATCAAGGTGTTGTAATGGCCCAGTCAAAGTCCAGACCTCAACCCGATTGAAATACTGTGGCTGGACCTTAAGAGAACTTTGCATAAACAAATGCCCACAAATCTCAATGAACTGAAACAACGTTGTAAAGAAGAGTGGGCCAAAATTCCTCCACAACGATGTGAGAGACTGATAGTCATACAGAAAACGATTACTTCAAGTTATTGCTGCTAAAGGTGGTTCTACAAGCTATTGAATCATAAGGTATACATAGTTTTTCACACATGGCTTCTCCATTTTGGCTTTATTTTTGTTAAATAAATCATGACCGTGTAATATGTCATGTGTTGTTTTCATCTGAGGTTGTATTTATCGACGTTTAAGACCTGCTAAGGAACAGATGATTATTATTATGTCCTGATATGTAAAAGCATAGAATTCAAAGAGGGTGTACTTTCTTTTTCACACGTGTGTGTGTGTGTGTGTGTGTGTGTGTGTGTGTGTGTGTGTGTGTGTGTGTGTGTGTGTGTGTGTGTGTGTGTGTGTGTGTGTGTGTGTGTGTGTGTGTGTGTGTGTGTGTGTGTGTGTGTGTGTGTGTAAAACAAACAGTGCTAACACATATATACACGTGCATAAATAATACACTCAAAATGAAATAGAATTAAATAAAGTCCAGTCCAGTAGGCATCAAACAGGTGGAATCAATCTTTCACTCGTGTATATGATGATACCAAAACATCAGATATAATTGATGATGAGGGGGGCTGCTACATCCAAGGGAGAATCACTCCCCAATTGTAACTATGTAAAAAGATAAAAGAAAAAAGCGCACCCCCTAGTGCAATATCATCAATGATGTAGAAGAGTATATATTTATTAAAATAAATGTGGTAATAATAATAATACTTGAATGATAATTACATATAATTTCACATTTCGTTATTTCATATAAGTGGATTTTTTTTTCTATCATTTACCAGTTTGCAGTGTTGTGCCTGTCTGTAAAATAGTTAGTAGTAATGCAGCATTAAAGGGCAAAAGCTCCAATAGAAAGATAGGTATTAAAACCAGTAAATGGTTCCTGGTGTGCTCAGTTACTTAAATGTTTTTGTCAAAAATATAAAATAAACACAGGCGAAATTCATCAACCTATTGTATTCTTCCTATTACACTACATCTCCGTCGAGAGCAATGTCATTGTCGAGTCATATTGCTGACACATGGGTGTATACCCATCCACACCTGAATGTATATTTTTTTGTGTGCCTTTTCTGCTTTTGAAAAGAAATAAGTCATCTGTTTTTTTCTGTTTCTAGAGTTGAGTGTAGCTGCTTTCAAGCGTAACAAAAGAAAACTGGAGCTGGCTGAAAAGGTGGAAACAGACTTTATTCAATTTAAGAAAAGAAGACAATCAAGTGAAAAGGTCAGTGATAAGATTACTATACAAAAACATAATATTTTTTTGCATGCATTATTACCGGGATGGATACATTTTTCCAACTCTATATTTTTTGCTTTGTTTTTTTTTAATAATGGCATTATTTAATCCTATTCCTGGACAGGGCTAAAAGGCTGGTGATGTTCTTTTGTTTGAAAACTGTGTCAATTGCCCAACACTGTAATTACACTGGGACTATGATTATATTATTGATGAAGCAAGACATAATGTAATTGGTGACTTTCGCCTAAAATGTTTTTGTTATTTTTAGAAGAAGCGGTTATAAAGACTAAAGATTTATTATGATTTGTTATGCTTATTAAATATTTTTTTCTGTGCTCATGCCTTCCCTGAAGTTAAGTCTTCCAGATCATTTAAAAGTACTTCAATAGTAGATAATGACAAATCAGTATCCAACTTAGTCATGGTAGTCAGAATAGTAATTTATCTAGGAAAGAAAATCATACTTTCCATTTTGCGTCCTGGAGTTATGCTAAGAAACATCGATGGCAAATCCTCATCTATCTCATTTCATATGTTTTGGCAGGGAACCTCTATGATGTGTTATATACAGGCCCTTCTGGCAGAGAAAGGGGTTGAAGTTAAGTGCGTTGTATTCTTAGTAACTCCGAACCTTGCAAATAGTAACAGTGATCGCTGATTGTCCAGTCACGAGCGCACGGTGGCAATTATGCTTCATAAGGGGGTATGACTGCATGAGCCAGGCCAAGCTTGCAACAGGGTCCTGGCTTCGAATTGCAGTGGGCAGCCTTGACTTGGTAGTCAGCTAGGGTGACCAGATTTTGAAAATGAAAAACCGGGACACATTTTTTTTTTTTACATAACAGTTTATTTATTGTAGTACACTTATACTTACTACCATTAGTCCTTGTTACGTGCGCGTGTGTGTGGGATGACCTCACTAATCGAACAAAAAAAAAAGCCAGATGTGAATGATACTGAACCCATTAACCAGTGCCAGGATGCCCCCTCTTCACAATTTCTAAAGCAGCAATCCCGCCTGGGATCTTACCTGATCCGCAGTCCCTCAAGGTACTATACTGGAGGGGAGGTGTTCCCTACCTGTCTTCCGATGTCTCCCGCGTGAAACTTGAGTCAGATCTGGAAGAAAGCAGGGTAGGTTACTTCGGTGTAGGTATACAGCAGTTAAGATAAGACATAGAGGGAGAGAGAGACGGTGAGGGTGAGGGAGACGGGGAGGGTGAGGGGGAGGGTGAGGGAGGCGGGGAGGGTGAGGGAGGCGGGGAGGGTGAGGGAAGCGGGGAGGGTGAGGGAGGCGGGGAGGGAGGCAGGGAAGGGTGAGGGAGGCGGGGAGGGTGAGGGAGACGGGGAGGGTGAGGGAGGCGGGGAGGGTGAGGGAGGCGGGGAGGGTGAGGGAGACGGTGAGGGAGATACACCCACTGAAACACACACACACACACACCCACTGATATACACACACCCACTGATATACACACACACACACACACCCACTGGCACACACACACACCCACTGGCACACACACACCCACTGGCACACACACACCCACTGGCACACACACCCACTGACACACACCCACTGACACACACACACTGACACACACACTCACACACACACACTGACACACCCACTGACACACACCCACTGACACACACCCACTGACACACACCCACTGACACACACACCCACTGACACACACCCCCACTGACACCCACACCCACTGACACACACACCCACTGACACACACACCCACTGACACACACACCCACTGACACACACACACACTGACACAAACACACACACACACTGATACACACACACACACACACTGATACACATACAGCCACACACACCCACTGATATACACACACACCAACTGATACACACACACGCTGATATACACACACACACTGGCACACACACACACACACACTGATACACACACACACACCTACACACGCTGATACAAACACACACACACTGATACACACACACACCGCCAGCCCCTGCACCGCCCTCCAGCGACGGAAGTCACTGCTAGCCGAGCCCGTGGACGGGACGGGGGGAGAACCCGCCCGCCAGACCTGGCTCCGCTCTCTCCCACCTATCGGGGATAAGGCCGCGTGCCTGGACAGAAGCAGGGAGTTCCCCAACAGCAACCGCGCACTGTCCCCATGCGCACGCGAGGGAGGGAAAGTGCGCACGCCTCCAGCCATCCACGCTCCCCCCGCGCCTACCTCTCTACCTCGGGCAGCAGCAGCAGCCACAGGGAACGGAGGCAGAGGGGAGAAAAGCGCCAAACAGCCAACGGCTGTCCCCGCTCCCACCTCCCTTTTTTTTCTTCCTTTGTATTTGTCTTTACTGTGTTACCATGTTTAGAGGCAGACCACTAAAAATAAGGCTAACTTCAACTAAGTTTACACTGATTCTGGATGTGGAGGGGACGGGGTCTGCTTTCGGAAGGGTGGTATTTTAAATCGACTGCATTTTGTTTATTCTGTGGCTTCAAGTAAAGAGTGACTCAGTGAGGAAGGACGCTGACTGATAACAACAACTCTGACTTTGACTGTGAAGCAGGGGATCCCGATTCACATCCCAGTGTCGGCTCCTTGTGACCTTTAGCAAGTCACTTTATCTCCTTGTGCCTCGGACACCAAAACATAGATTGTAAGCTTATTTGGGGTAGGGACTGTGTCTCTAAAATGCTATGTACAACGCTGCGTGCTGTATGCCGTATTGTAATTGTGAAGAGCATTGTGTCCCATTGGAGGAAATTAAGGTATAATTAAAAGTTATTTAAAAAAAGACTTGGAATGAAATCTAAAGAACATAAACTTGGGCGCAATAAAGATTTTTATTGTCACAGTTTATTTTCATTCCTATAGTTTTATTTGTGAACAAGTTGTGTCATTTTGTTTTACAGCGTCCTAGTTAAAAACAATACGAAGCATTTGCTGCAACCCAATATGTTATTTAATTGCTAGATGCATTTTGAGGTTTAATAACACTTTTTTTTTTGGGTGTAGCCGGGGGGCCTACAAGAAACTTGATAGAAATATGATGTAGGTCCTTCTGACATAAAATTGGTTAACAGAATAATTACAGAATAAATGGCACCGCAAAGGAACAGCAACTGATTTGCAAAACAAGAAATAGATTTACCCCTGTGCTATCAGAGGGGCACTCCTCCCCAGCAGCAGAAGTGTTAATATTAATTACAGGCAGTGCACATCACTTTTTTTTTTGAAGCAATCAACTTTATTTAACCCTTTCACTGCTAGGGGGCATGTGGTGCTGGGCCCTCTTGCAGCAAGAGGGTTCAATTATTACTCTTCATTTTCACCATCTCAATAAATTGTAGTTGGGTGAATAATTCCACAATTAAAAGTTCCAGGTGTTTTGCTGAGAGTTAGTTGAAAGTGAAATGAAGCAGAATGTTTGAGGAGGGGGGGGGGGAGGGGGAGCTTGTTATTAGCGGTCTCGAATTAGTTTAATTACTACCATGTTTTTGTAATCTGTTCTACACTTAATCACCCCCCCCCCCACCACCACCACCACCACCATGAATATTTGTGTAGTATTTCTTACATTGTTAACTTAATAAAAATTAGTTTGTTTGCAGTGCTGATTTTGGTAAGTCTGTCAAAATTGGCACGTTTGAGCCTACAACTGTAAGTCAAACATGATGAGAGTATGGAAATAGTTATGTATAATTAATCCCCCACAAATCCCTCCCCACCTAGCCTCTCTCCCATCCACATCCCCTCTCTCCCCCTCCAATCCACATCACCTCTCCCCCACTCCCATCCACATCCCCTCTCCCCCCTCCCATCCACATCCCCTCTCCTCCGTCCCCTCCACATCCCTGCTCCCCCCAAGTCCCTGCCCCCCTCCATCCCCTATCCCTTCTCTCTCCCCATCCCCTCTCTCTCCCATCCCTTCTCCCCATCACCTCTCCCCCCTCCCCTCTCACCCAGCCCCTCAGCCATTTTCCCCCTCTCCGCAGCCGCTCTCTCCCCACCATTCCGTCTCCCCCCAAGCCGCTCACCCTCCCAGCTGCTTGCCCCCTCCAGCCGCTCTCCCCCCGCAGCTCTCCCCCCACCCCCTCTCCCCACCATCCCCTCTTCATCCTCTCCCCACCATTCCGTCTCCCCCCCAGCTGCTCTCTCCCCCCTCTCCCCACCTTCCCCTCTTCATTCTCTCCTCATCATTCCGTCTCCCCCCCGCCGCTCTCCCCCCCTCGCCCCTCCAGCCCCTTGCCCCTCCAGCCCTTCCCCCCCTCCCCATCATTCTTCCCCTCCCCATACCTCATCATTCTCCACGTTCCCTCTTTCCCACCCCCCCTCCCATCCCTTCTCTCCCCCTCCCGTCCCTTCTCTCCCCCTCCCGTTCCTTCTCTCCCCACCCCCTCCCATCCCCTCTCTTCCCCCCCCTCCCCTCTCTCCCCCCCTCCCCTCTCTCCCCCCCCCCTCCCCTCTCTCCCCCCCTCTCTTTTCCTCCCCCCTCCCGTCCCTTGTCCTCCCCCACCCCCCTCCCGTTCCTTACACCCCCTCCCCTCTCCCCATTAATGAATTTATAGTGGTGCTTGTAATTAGCCATTCTGCACTACCGTAATTACGTAAAAATGTAATTAGCTAGTAATTGGCTAAACAGTAGTACTGTATTTACAGTGGAACATGTGTGACATTTTGTTGTGTTCCATGCAGCAGACCATTTCAGCTGGAATTTCTCTCACTTAGAAAGTGTCAAAGAAGGTTAAGACAGGAATGTAGGGGGGTAACCTTTTTTCTTAATACATATTACAGTACAGAAGATCTCAAGCTTATGCAATGCACAAACTGCAGAAATGTATCTTGGCGTAGAAGAATAATTATATGGGTGTACTGTATGTGTTCAGCACTGCTTCATGCCTGGGAGGAATTGCTCTTCTGTACAATAAACTGCACATACTGATGTGCAGTGGCCATGTTCGGATATAGTTTTACAGTAGTATGCATTGGAGCTTCCACAGCAATTGATGATTCCCAACGGTAATGTTACAGTCCCTATGCTTTATTCTTTCCACAGTTACCTTGGCTAAATGTAATATTTGGATCACTTCCATAGGAGGATAAAATACAGATTTGCAGAATTGAAAATGTATTGAATCTTTATCTCCTGACATATTTTGAGTATGCTGAACTCTTATATGTTTTTTCTTTTGGGAAAGTGTACATTCTTTATCTATGGGATAAATTATAGATGTATTAGACTTCAAAGCTAAATGACTGTACTTGTGAAATGTTTAATATAGCCAGCATTCTTTTATAATGTAATGTCCATAAAGTATAAGAAAACATAATTCATTTAGCAAAATATGTCTGTATAACAATGGCTAAATGGTTTTAACACGTTTTTGCTCAAATGTCCGGATTGTATCTGCTTCAGATATATGTTTCTTTGCTGTTCAAGGTATTCTCTAATGGCAGTCATTGTAATTCTCTTTATGTTGTACATTTCTTAGTAGTACTTAAGTCAATTAATGTTTGCAGAGGTTTTAATAAAAAAAAATTCTACTTTTCAATTCACCATAACCAGCAAATAAGTACAGACCTTCCTCCCAAAGGTTTTCCCTTGTGAATCCAAGTCCTCTTCCCATTTCTTAATGTAGTTTAGTAGAAAGGACCAATTTGAATTGACCACAGTACGGTAGTTAAATGAACGACATAAGACCGCGTCCGTGCTTAGCGTGACCAAAAAGCCGTGCCTCTGAGGCAGGCCATAGAGCGCGTGATGAAGCGCAACTGCGCGTATGATTGGCGAGCAGCCAAAATAATTTGATTTTGTCGCGCGACGGCCGGGTCACGAGCGCAGTTCAGCCAGTAAGGCCACGCCACCCGCTTGCGTCTCCCCATGGCCACAAATTCGCCTCTGCAGCAGACGCGCGTGCCTAGCATGGCCTCGGCCTAAGTCTTCAAGAAGTTGCAGGGCGTAGCCAAGGAAGAAATCGACACTAGAGCAAGGACAATGGTTAAACTGAATTTTGTCTTAATGTTGATTATTTTATGTAGGTTTCAGTTCAGGTTTAAACCTATGGTAGTAGAAGAGTTCTTGTTGTGAAATGTTACATCAGATATAGTAAAGAAGTTAAATAAATGTTAGAGGTTTCTATTTTTCCCCAGACACTTAAAGTTGTGGTGGGTAAATAAAGTGGCAAAATCCCTCCATATTCAGTGTACAGTAAATAAAAAATAGCACTTGTGGTACATTTACATGTCTCGGTCAGGTCTGCAACCCTGTCTTTCCCCATTATCGCTTAGCAAACAGTGCTTCCACTGCAGGGATTCTGGGTAATGGCATGGAAAATGAGCACAGTGTCACTCTTTACTTCTCATCGGTTTTGAGATGGACCCCTATGATCTTATACCTCTTTCATTACACAGCTTTTCAGTACAGCCTATTTTTTTTTTCATGAATTCTAAAATGCTGCAACTGAGCTGTTTGAATGGCTGAAATGATAGACTTGCGTGTTGCTGCAGTTCCCTGTGGTACCAAGAAGGACTTAAAATAGGTCGTATATTAAGAGCCATAATTCATCTTGTACAGATTGCATTTTCTCTTTATTATATCATCCAGGGATGACCAAACAGGATACGTGCCCATAGCTTTTACTCAATCTTGTAAAACTGAGTTTTGTTTCATCTACAACAGACCCTTCCATTGCACCAGGTTAATATGGGACAGGATTTCTCTGTCGGGTGCGGCCACTGGCTGCACTTTCTCTCTGTGAAACACACATTTTAAATCCATTTACTTGTAATCCATTTGTACTGATGACAGGTTTCTGTTGGTTACTTTCATTCAGTCTTGACTTGAAACATTTAAAATTGAAAAGGCCCCGGGTGATTTATGCCTAAAACCTTGGCTCAAGTCCAGGTCGCATGGAAGTCTATGACCACTAGGAGTAGTGTCTGCACTGTGCACAGGAGGAATGGGCACAGTTAAACATGTGTCGTTCTGGTTTGTATACGTTCAGCTGTTTTTGTTATGCCCTTGGGACTTGCAGCAGCATGGAAGGTTTAGTTAACAACATTCTTCCGTGGTGTTATTTACTACGAGTAGTTATTTTTGCTGGATACTTTCTTATTGTATATGTATCCAAAGCCAGGGTGTGCAGCGCACAGCAGTAATGAAGGAGCAGGTCTTGCAGAAAAATAAGTCCTTTATTTAACAATTCATGGTGTGGGACAGCAGCAAACCTTCAACGCGTTTCGTTCAAAGGAACTTTATCAAGAAGTGCTGTGTGAGTTAAAACCGACAATTTAAATACAGCTGACTGCCTAATTTCACGCCAAATGGTGACGTCATTAGGTGTGTTTTAGCCAATGAGGATCGTAGTCTTCGCGCATGCGCGCGGCGCCAGAGTACTCTGCTCATATTTATGGTATATCTGATCTCCGCGCATGCGCGCGGCGCCAGAGTGCTAGGGATCCCCTGCCACTATCAGCCATATCCATACAAGAGATGCACGCCCCTCTGGGCAGTTCTAATCATGCAGGCATGCCTCTGACTGCTGCAGGGGAACACCCCCCCCTTCTCTCCGCTCAGCGCTTGCGCTGAGATTTCCCCATAATAACAAATTGTATCCCTACCCCACAACGGTACAGAGGATGTAATTAATGTAAAGAGAAACTTATAATAATTATGCTGGGGGATATATAAGGTAGTCAGCTGTATTATTCAAGAAAAATACATATAAGCAAAATATGAATACACAAATATATACAAAAACATATGTCAATACTTGTAGTGAACAAAAAAATTATATAATTACACTTAAAGAAATACATATAACAAGACAATTTATTGATTAAAAATTATGTTAAGCAAGAAAAATAAAAAGAATGTAACAAAGCAATAAAAACATATTAAAAATGCAAATGTGTCTTGTGCCTTAAAATAAGCAACAGCAAATTGCATGCCCCAATAGATGGAAAATAGTGATCATATAGATTTAACATACAATACATTTCTATTTAATGTGGAGTGCCGTACAGAATATACATTGTATCTCAATTAACTTTGTTTAGATAATTCTAAACAACTTAACTAAAGTGAACGAGACCGAGAAAGCTTTTTATAAGTATTATAATACCTCAGATATAGATAATTTCAACATTGAACAAGACAGTGGAGGCTCTATTTGAAATTGGTTTTATAATACTTCAGATTTAGATTATCCAGACAAATCTGAAATACTGATTGCAGATATTTCTTTAACATAAGTGTATAGGACAGAGAAGATCTTATTTGATATTAATATACATCTCCATGAAGATATATTTATTTTACTCAGGTCATACTTTATGCTATATAGGGGTATGAATAAATCCCAATAGAAAGTTCTTAATAATATTTTTGAATCGTTTTATAGACTGAGATATAATATATTGTTTTTTGGAAGGCAGATAATACTTATTTAAGAAAATGGTTAATATTCCATTCTACATTCATTCCATCAGGGAACCTAGTTCTTAATGTAAATATCCAGTAGGATTCTCTACAGTCTAATGTTTTAACAGTGTTACCCCCTCTTTCTTTTCTGATTATCTTCTCAATGCCTACAAATGAAAAATTAATGATGCCTCCCTGCCCACATTCGGAAAAGTGTTTGGAGACAGGGTGCTCCATATCTTTTTTACGTATCAGCCTGCAATGTTCTTGCATCCTTATTTTTAATGCCCTTGTGGTCCTGCCGACATATCTCTTCCCACAGCCACAAGTGATGAGATACACTACAAAGGTAGTATTACAATTAATAAAATTCTGTATAGTGTGACGTTTGTGTGGACTGTGGGAGAAGACATGCCGTGCGGGTTTCATGAATTGACACATGTTGCAATGATTGCATCTAAAGGATCCTTTGGTTACAAAATGATCTGAGCTTTTGACTGGTGTTGATACCACACTGGGGGATAAAAATGTAGCCAATGTCTTGGCTCTTCTGTATACAAATTTAGGACCCTTATCTATATACTCCCGAAGAATTGGATCCATCCTTAATAGTTCCCAATGCTTATTCACAATTTTGTTTACTTGACTGCTTGATTTACTATATTGTGAAATAAACAACGGACAGGTCCCATCCTCTTTGTTGTCTCTTTTTGTACCTTTCAGGGATTCAGTGTGTACGCCCCCCCTCACTCTGGACACAGACGGCAATACTGTTACTCGTTCAGTTTCTTTAACCTCCTGTAGTGTAGTCTGGAGGGTCTCCCGATCATATCCTCTCTCAACAAATTTGTTTGGGAGACTGGGGAAGGAATAAGAATACTACAGTGAGTACCATACCTGGGGCTACCTAATGAGGAAGGGGGGGGCTGTCTTTTGGCAACCCACTCCAACCTTCAGGGTACCTTATGCCCTCTTAAAGGCTTAGTACAAATCACTTAATAGTTGATTACCCAGTCAACACTCCCTTCCTTTAAATACAGTCCCAGCACTTTCTGAGCACCATTTCAAACACACAGATTATTGTATATGTAGCAACGGTTCCCCCCTCCCACGGGAGATTTGGCCACTACATGGGTGTTTCTCTGGTGCTGCGAGCTCACCTGTGTGTTACAGAAGCGGGCTCCGCTGGTGTTGTGTGGGAGCAGCAACAGGGCAGGCTTTAACTGCTATGATGTAGCGCCTCCATCCCATGAGGATCCTGACAGGCAGGATGGTCCCCATAGGCAAGTCTTTCTCCTCCAAAGACCGTACATCATCATTGGTATAATAACTTTGTCTTTATTCTGTACACAGCATGTCATCCTCCATTTTCCCTGGAGCAGTTACCCAGGGCTTGAGGCCCCAAGCATTCTTCCCAAACTCCCTCACCCCCTGATGGGATTAGGGGAACACTCCCACTTGTCTGAGGGAGGGAAGACACACACCATCCATACCTAATCAATTTGGTGGATTGTCAGCTTTTAAACCCGGGGGGAGAGGCTTGTAACCCAGCCCCATAACAGGGCAGGTCCAGGTACTTACAGGCATCATACCATATACATGTGACCCAGTCAGTACCCTCCCCAGGTATGACACTCCAACTGCCATTTAGGCCTGCCCCTGGATATATGTAATGCGTAGTAAGAGCGTTCTAGCACAGGGCAAGTATAATGATAAAGTCCAGTTTTATAAAAGACAAGGGTGAATCCATGAACATATATTGACATGAGTATATCTATGAATTGCTTCACTGACAGATAATCCCTGAAAACATGTGATATGCAAGGAAATCACAGAGTAGTGCATAGCCAAAGAACAAGGACAAGGGTCCATATATTGCAGAAAAGAGTAATTTATTGGAAGTTCAAAAGCATAGGGTACAGAAACCTCCTACACGTTTCGTACGTGTGTACTTTATCAAGGAGTTTAAAAATGTTTGTGTCCTGCAGTATTTTAAACCCTTGTTCGGTATTCAGCCTACGCTCCAAAAAGCGCGGTGACGTCATGACGTCCTACATTTTTTATTTGGAGAGGGTCCATTTATATACCATTTATATCCCTTTTGCTGTGGGATTGGTATATTATTCAATATATATTACAATTTTGGAGTATGGAAGATACCGATGACTCACCGGAAATCTCATCTGTTTACACATTTAATTGTTGTGATGATTCGTTAAGGAAGAAACAAGCCATGCAGGTCTTTAATAGCGTTGTGGACATTTATTCCAAATATATTTTGGATTTAAGAACTCACTTTCAAAGGCTAGAAAAACTTCTGCTACATAATACAAGATTATGGTGGGATATCATCTTACTTGAATATTATATCAAATGTAATTTAATTGAAGTGATTTGAGGGTTAAAAAGCCCCAATCTTTTGGTTTGCACTTTGAAACAAGATGGGTTGTTGTTTTGAACGAGTGCTCTTTTCGTTTAATGGAGCTAATCGTGAAACAGAAAATCAAAGAAAGAGTCTTTGCAACAACAAATAAAATATTTACAAACAAATCTACATACATTTCAGGACCTTAAAGGCTTTAAGGACTTTGATCGTTTCCTTTTGAAAACAATAGAGGATGCAGAAAGTGACATTATGGCCAAAAAACTAAGCAAATATGGTAGAGACCGAGTGGGCTACGAGAAAAAACAGGTTTATGACCGGCAACGGATCAATTTGGTCCAGGAGCGACCCTCTAGAGCAGGGGAGCACAAACTTTTTAAGCTGCGCCCCCCTGCCAGGCCTCCCCCAGTCTCTCGCCCCCTCTCCTACCTTCCAGATGCGTCAAATGACGCTCCGGGGTCGCGTCGCGTCGCGTCACATGACCCCGCCACGTTGCCATGGAGATGCATCTGAAACAATGTAAGTTTCCATGTTGCTGGGGCCTCACGCGATCCCCCGGCATTAAATTAAATGCCTGGAGGAGGAGCGCGGGGCCTCTGTAACCGCCTGCGCCCCCCCCCCCAGACAAATCTCCTGCGCGCCCCCCAGTTTGCGCACCGCTACTCTAGAGGTACCACGAGAGGGGTTTCATATATATATATCAACTCTATATCAATATCTATACTTAAATCCAATAGCCCAGATTTTCAGAGTGGCGACTTAAATTTATTCTTACAGTACCTAAAACTTGGTACATGTGCAACACTACCTTCAATTCCCAGGCTTAATGAAAATAAAATATGTAGGGGTTTTCACTATCGGTGCATTGAAAATTTGGGGTATCACACCCTGATCCGGTATTAACTGCCTTTCAATTTAGGGGCAGTTAACGCCGTATCAGGTGCGATACACTGCGTCACGGCTTTGTATACCTGCCGCTATATTAGTTAGAGAGGTTAATGAATGATAAGCACTGGGATGGTTCCACTGGTTGTGAACACCGAAAAAGGATGGAAATATTTATTCTTAAAAAAAAAGAAGATACATTATACATGGTAGATAGGTTAACTTTGGTATAAACCAGGGCCCTCCAACTAATTCTCCAAAGGGCCAGATCGGAAAACATTTAGGAGTAGAAGGGCCACAGGCTTATAAAATCTCAATATTTTGCAAGCATGTATAAGATCGTTACCATACATATTTACATGATCTTAACTTAGTGAGTTTTAGGGTGAACAATTGCCCTTTTTCGCTTGCTATTTGTTTGGGCAGCTAAGAGTCCAAGGGCCACATGGAGGCCCTTTGTGTGCCGCCTTTGGACGGCAGTTGAAGAGCCTTGGTGTAAACCTTCAAGCAGCATTAGGCAGTGATGAGTGCAAGATGAGTTCAAAACTTCTGTTTCATCAATGTTCATAGTGGATCCTTTGCCTAATGATGACTGCTACACATTTTCTATCTTAGGGGGTTGTGTACTTCACAACAAAGAGACATTTACCTTCTTTCAGATCACAGTGTTTCAATCTTGAATGTATACGTCTTGCACTCAGAGAATGAGTAAATTGGTGCTGGAAATGCTGTCTTTGTACCCGTATTCAACGATCGGTATAGCCGTTATAGTTTTATATCCCTCAATATGGTTATCATAAAGTCAAAAAGTTATTGAAGCAGCCTGAAATAGAGAAACACTGGAATCATTTTGACTGAAATCTTCCACATTTCTTGGCTTAACTATTTTTTTTTGTAACTTATATTCTATTTACATTTTTATACACATTGGAGAAAGGGGACAGAATAGAGAAAAAGGGGGGGAGGGAGGGGTATGTACCACAAAATTAACACCAGAGTCAAAAAGCATAAATATATTGACGCTGGACAACCACCACTCCATACCTTACAGAGGGTAACCGACTCTTTAGGAGAAGGTGCAGCCCTCGGACAACCGTATCACAAAAAATTCACCTATTCCCCCTTGATAGCTAGGGCTCCCATACTTTTTGGAATTTTCTTAAATTGTGTCTCACATAAACTGTTATTCTTTCCATAGATTGCACCTCGTTTATTCTCGAGATAATCTCTCTCCTGGATGGAGGTAGGGGCTTTTTCCAGGCCCCTGCGTTTGCCCGTCTTGCCGCGGTCAGGATATGTAACAATAATTTAGATTTGTTTTCGTTTACATTTTCTAATGGCTTACCCAGGACCAATAAAATTGGGTCTAGGGGAGGCCTTATCCCAGTAGTTTCTCGAACCAGATTCTGCACTATTCTCCAAAATCTCTGCACTTTGGGACAAAACCACCAGATATGGGCAATGAATCCGACCCCACCGCAACCCCTCCAACAAAGATTTGTGGTCGTCGGATAAATCTGCCTCAACTTCTGAGGCGTCGGATATCATCTGAACATAACTTTATAAATGTTCTCTTTAGCTAAATTGCAAAGTGAGGTATTTGTTGCATTAACCCAAATATCTTGCCAATCTTCCCAGGAAATCTCTACCTGGAAATCATGGGCCCATTGGTCCATATAGCGGTTTGTGCAAGGGGCCTTACATTGCTGAGAAATAAGGACTTGGTAGAGTATTGAAAAGAGACCCCACTGATAACTTCTTTTTTCTGCATAGTTCTTCGAATACAGAACACTCTGGGAAAGACCCACCCGGGGACAGCTGCCTAAGATTATGGGAGACTAGTAAAAATCTGAACACCTCAGCCCCCGTGAAATAATATTTCTAGCAAAAATCGTTAAAATGTAATAATTTATCGTTCAGAAGCATATCCCCCACATCTCTAATGTACCTTTCCATAGATCAAAAGTACCAGTGAACAAACCCTGCCCAAAATCTGGGTTGTCAAATATAGTGATACATCTTGAGCGAGCTGAAGATAATTGATAGTAGATATTGACCCTATACCAAATGTTAAGATTTTTTTTTATTATTGCCGAATCAAAGAGGTCTGGTCTAGAGCATCTTGCAGGCTTACTATTCCACAGAAAGTCTTGAATCCCCTTTAAAAATGGCCTTGAAAAAACACATCCCTGCATAGTTCTATCCAGAAAATCTGACTTAATTCTGTTGAACGCTTTATCAGTGTCTAAACTCAATAACATCGCTTTAGGTTTAGAGAACTGAACATAATCAATTATATTGATAATCTTACGTGTATTGTCCGAGGCTTGTCGCATGCTTATAAAACCTACAGTACCTGATCGTTATGAATTAGTTGGGGCAGAATTGGATTTAGTCTATTAGCTAGGATTTTACTATATACAGTATTTTTTTAGGTCTGTATTAAGAAGGGAAATTGGCCAGTAACTTGCACAACTCATTGGATATTTTCCTTCCATAGGTATTACTACTAAATTAGCTTTTGACATTTGCGAGGGGATCTGGGAACCTGACAAGAAGCTGTTGAACATTTCTAAAGGAAATGGTGCTAAAATTCCCCGGTATTTTTTATAGTACAGATTTGAAAATCCATCTGGGCCTGGTGCTTTTGAAGGTTTCAGTCCCTTAATAACCTCTTTTAACTCTGTGATGTTTATTTTGGCGTTAACTCCTACCAAATCTAAAGCCTACAATTTTGGTAGTTCACAAGCCTATAGATAGCTATCTATTTGCTCCATGGAAGTTTTATTAAAATTGGGGTCTGATGAGTGCAGGTTATACAGATTATTATAATATTTTGAGAATTCCTGAGCGATTTTGAAAGGATTATGTGTAATTTCCCCGTTACCCCATTTTATCGCTGAGACTTGCGATTTAGTTTTAACACCTCTTAACCTGCTAGCGAGCAGCTTGTCTGCCTTGTTACCCTTATCATAATAGGTCTGACTGGTCCACTTTAATGCTTTCTCAGTATCTTCTATTCATAGTTTTTATAATTCTCCTCTAGCCTAACAAAGAAGCTTGGTATATCTTCCTGCATGGACGTGATTTATGTTCCTGTTCTAGCTCCGTTATTTTTGCCACAAGTTTACCCTGATTGAGATTTTTTGCTCTTTTCCTATATGAAGCTATTGAAATAAATTGACCTCTAATGGAGTCTTTATGAGCCTCCCAAAGGGTGGAAGGGCTTTCGACTGAACCTTTATTTAATTTGAAATAGTCTACTAAGATGTTCCCTATCTGTTCCTCGATCCTTGTCTGATTCAAAAGCGATTAATTTAGGCACCACTGGAATACCTTGGGTCTAATAAAAGGGGGTTTCAGGACCATTTTGACTGGAGCATGGTCTGACCATGTTATGGAGCCAATATTTGTATGGGCGACCCAGTCTAAAAGATTCGCGGAGACAAATATATAATCTAATCTTCTATAGATATTGTGAGGGGGGATTAAAATGTATAGTCATTGTTTTTTATTCTTTATACGGCAAGCGTCTTCAAGTGTGAAATCTTTTACAAGTTTCTTAAAATGTTTTGCTTTGTTACATACATCATTCGCTATTTTTTGTCGAGGTGATGAGGATCTGTCTAAATCGGGGTTCAGGGTCATATTAAAATCTCCTCCAAATATTATATCACCCAAGAGAGAGACCTAAAATTTATTCTAGGACTGATTTCAGAAAATCAATTTGTTGGTCATTTGGAGAGTATATATTAACCAAGGTTAGTCTCACCCAGATAGAAGACCCCTCACCATTATAAGTCTACCTTCGTTGACTCTCTTAATTTCTTCCATTTGAAATGGGATATCGTGTTTTAACAAATTCGCTACTCCTCTTTTCTTTTTGGAGAAAGAGGAGAAATAGACGGGTAAGTCCCCCGGAAAGTGTTAGGAGGATCTTGGTTGTTAAAATGAGTTTCCTGGAGAAATAAAAATCTGCCTGCATCTTTTTAAATTCTCTCAGAGCTAATCTCGTTTTATTATTAGAATTTAGTCCCTTTACATTTAAAGAGACTATTTTTTTATGGGCAGTTGGATAGTCATTGGAACCTGATTAAGACTATCTCTTATCAGTGTGAAGTGTGAAATGGGATGTGGGTGTGAAGACGTTTTTACCTTGAAAACTTACTATGGTCCACTTTAAAGGAGGAAGGGCGAATCTTCCTCGGAGCCCTGGGGTGGTACTAGAAGGGGAACACCTTGGGGGTTGGGGGGAAGGGTTAGGGGAACAAAAAGATAAAATAACAGCGACAAATAATATATGGAGGGATGGATCTATTATCCATCCTAAAACCTTTTAACTGTTGGTCCTTGTGTGGACCAAAATATAGGGTTACAAATGGCCCAAAAAGGGGGGGGGGGCATAAGCCTCGAGGATTCCGGAGCATCCCAAACTCCGTTGAGGGACTCCTGCATACTGTTATCATCCAAACCTCTTTATAACCAAAATCAAACCTTTTTCAAGAAACTCACAAAAGAAAAACAGGATAATAGCTTCGAGTCAGATGTCTACCTACATCTCTTACGTTAAATATTTCCGGTCTTCCTATAGGACATATGACTTGTAACCGTAATAACTAGGCGTATACATTAAAACTTTAGATAAAGTTCGTAATCACACAGAAATTTTTAACAAGAATAACATTGGGGCTAAAGGAAGGCCATCTTTCTCTTAAATTCCTGTCTAGGTCCAATGGGACCCCGGTGGGACATCCAAAATGTCAAACACTGCCGGAAGGAAAAGTTTGCCGCGTGTAATATAATCTGAGCCACCAACTTCCTCCACCAACTAGTCCAGATTAGCTAAAATGGAAGATCCCTTATCTCGATCAGGTCGGGTGAGTGACGTCAGGCGCGTCTGGGCGGTCCTCTCTTTCACTCCGCAGAGAAGCTTCCGGTGGTCTCTTGGGCCCCGGGGAGCATTGCGGTTTCGCTGACTGCTGGCCTTGTACACCAAGGGCTCGTAGAGAATTATCGACCTCTTCTTGGAATCTTAGCAAGAATGGCTTCCCATCTTTGTTTACCACTAAGCGGAATGGGAAGCCCCATCTGTAGTGAATTTCATTCTCTCTAAGAACTGCTGTGACTGGGCGGAGACCTCTCCTTGAGATTGTAGATCTAGAAATATCCTGGAAGATCTGGATCCTAGAGCCTTTAAAGTCCACATATTCCTGGTTCCTACAGCCTCGTATTATTTTCACCTTGGTGGTGTAATAGTGTAGTTTGACTATTACGTCTCTGCATTTCCTGGGGTCCGCGAATCTTGGACCTAAAGCTTGGTGTGCTCTGTTCATATGCAGGTCACTTGTTTGAAGTGTCGGGTCTATTTGGGTAAACAAGTTCACCAGATAAGGTTGCAACTCACCCGGGTCGACTGTTTCGGGAACGTTTCTTACTCTGAGGTTTTGCCTCCTTTCCCTGTTCTCCAGATCATCAACAGTGTCATTCAGGTTCCTGATCTCGTCGTTGAGTCTAAAGAGTTCGACCTCCATTGAACCCTGACTCTGCAAGGATTCTTCAAGTTTATTTTCCAGCTGGACTGTTTGTTCGGTCAGAGAGTTCAAACCTGCCTTGAATTCAGCAACAGCCTTATCGAGAGATAGTTGAAACACACATTGCATCTCTTTAAATAAATCCTTTAAAACTTTTGTCATGATTTGAGTATTTTCTTCTGTACCTTGTTCTTGTTCAGTATCCGTAAAGTTTCCTCCTTGTTGTTGTGAGAGCTCCTGTTCCTGTGGATGCGCGTGCCAGCACAGGCGCCATCTTGGATTTCGGGAACAGGAGATGCAGCTTTCTGGATGAAAGGGTAGTTAGATGGGGTTGCCGGCGTACAATCTTTCTTGGGGGGAGGCATCCCTGCAGGTTACGACGTCAGGGGAATTTGTTTTGATTCACTTTTTGGCGGTTCATAGCGCGATCTCGGAGGAGTCCCCGGAGCTGATATAGGCTGCTGCCATCCTACTCAACGCTGCGTGCGCGCCCCCTCAACTTTCTTTTTAATACAGATCACTTTTAATATTTGATTTTTGTCCTAATTCCTTATCACGTTAGATTCTCTGGTTATCCCCCATTGATCTAATTTGAAGAAAAAAAACAAACACAAAAACGTGAGATTTTTTTAGGACCATATTCTGGGAATATTCAAACAATTATATGCTTTAAAGGACAGGGATTCATCTTGCATGTATTAAATTACTTGTTGTTCATTGTGTCTTGTTTGTTACACAATACACTTGTTTAATTTGCTTTATGCCTGCTATAATTGTTTGTCTTTTTTTAGGCAGCGCTAATCTCTGTCCCGCCGAAGATGCTATCTAATTCTAGAATACAAATGTTCGATTTGTTTTGTGCCAGTAATATTTTTGGGCTCATGATGAGCCCACATAGGACCTGTCTGTAACATTTGCGGTTTTGAATGGCATTTCTCTTTCCTAATTTTTTTTATTTTTAAATGTACACTACTGTGTACACAAGTACTTCAGGTGATTTATAAAAACTTGTTTTAGAAGTAAAGGTTGCAACCATTATCATGACTCAATTGCATAATAAACTGCACTAACTTATTCTGCAGAGGACCGCTTCTAAGGGCTGCGCTGTGATCTCTAAATAACCCTCCTTGAGCGCTTTCAATTCCAGAAAATTTCATCTGGCATTTTTCATGAGCACATTTTACCAGAAACCATTTCCATATTTTTATGTTATTAAAAGGCCTTACTAATAAAGTGGGATACAAATCCATATAAATCCTGGATGCACTTTAATGTTTATAACCACAATGGTTGAGTTGCTAGGCAAAAAGGGTTGTATGCCACATTTATTGCAACACGTTTAAAGGTGTCGTTTCTTTTTGTTTCTCTTCTAATGTCAAAATACTACCAGCAGCAACAGTCTTCTTCTTGGCCCCATAGCAGACTACCTGTTCATACCACATCTGCATGTTTTCCTCACTACTTGAGGGTAATTGATTTTCTTTGTATTCACTACATCATGCCCATGTCACGTTAACCAAGTGTAGAGTAAAGCAAGAAGTTTCATTCAGCTGGACTCATATTTTATTCTTTCTTAGTATTGGTCTGAACTGTGATTTAATTGTCTTAACTTGAACATGTTTATGCTTGCATTTACCTTCGCTCATGTTTCTCATTATTGTGCATACTCTAACGGTAGAATTCACTTTTTGTTTTATAACTATATATAAACCTGCTCCTTCCTCTTTGTAAAATGTTATTCTGCACTAACATTTTCTCCCTGGGTCTGGCTTTCCCCCTTGTCCCCTCTACCAGCTCCCACTTCGAAGACTGAAAATCGGCTTACTGTAGCTGGAGAGCTTGTTGATTTTAGAACATCTTGTGTGTATGTCAGTAACAACCTGTGCCTTTCATATTTGAGATCAGCAAGATAGATATGGAAAATCAACTTCCTATCTAAGTTGCAATGGGTTTATATTTCTGCTTGTAATGGCTTTTTCCCTGATGGAAGAAAGCATAGAAGAAAACATCCTTGGCTCTGCTTAGCATATCAAGATTCTTTGTTCTATACAAAAAAATATGGTTCAAGGGGGATGACGGCGACCAACCAATAAGTTAAAAAGGAAAAGACACCAATAGTGTAATATGCAACAACTATTGATGAAAGTTTAACTCAAAAACCTCAATGGTTGTACTCACATTTGTGAGAAAAGAAACTGGTGATGGTAAACTCTGAGGAAATCACCGGATGGCGTTCGTGCGTGCGTGCGTCATCACATCTGAAGAAACTGGAAAACGGTTTTCTGTTGGAGGTTGAGTGGTGGACTCGATTTTTTTTTCATCACTTTTTTCACTTTAACACTTTTTCACTTATACTTTTAATCAGTTTATTCACAATTATCACTACTAGAGTTTTCATCCACGTTTAAATAATTGCATGTGTTTCATCAATATTCACAAGAGTGACATTTTAATGTGAAGTTTGGATTTTATTTTATAACACTTACATTAAAATCACTTGTATTATTATCACTTGTGTCTTTTGGAGAGCGCCTTCCTAGTACTTTGTTCCTGCACTATGCAAAAAATATGTTCCTGCCTGATCTCTTGGATTGTTGGGACGCTCTTTCCGTTCTCTTTTGACCTTTTGCTGCACTGAGCAGGTCAGACTTCTATGATGCATGTTCCAAAATGTTAAGGTTAAAATTGAGAACAAATTAGGTGGAATGTCCTGTATCCCATAAAAGTGTTTTCCTGAAGTAGTGGCCAGAGATACTGTAGTGAATGGGATTTAAGACGTGCTAAAGGTCGTTATCACAGATCTAGTAGAGATACTAAGACCGATAATAGCTAGGGCTTCCTGCTTACGCCTAAACTCCTTATCCCCCAAATATTACCATAGTATAAATGCATTTCTGTTTCAGTGTGCTGTCTTGCAGACTTAAAATAATGTTACATGTTTCCTGGCTGCAACAGATCAGGGCTGTGGGCATTTGCTTACACACACGTTTCTTCTCCTTGTTCATGAACTTTCTACATTTGTATCGAGTGGGTGAGCTTGGGTGGTTTATGCCACCCTACACCTGACTGTTTATTTTCCATTATTTAATTTCCAAATTTGACATTTAACTCCTCTTATTTGACACCATCTAAATGGCAAACTATTGTAAGTGCATTTCTTCACTTGATGCTGTACGAAATTCTTTATTTTTAATTCATGTTTTTTTTGCCAAAGTTAAAAATATGCCTCTACATTATAAAGCCACTTTAATGATTCAGCCAAATCCCTTCTGTGACTGTCAATCAACATATTGTAAACCAGTCAGATAACTTGGGGTTCTACTTGCTGCTCATTAAGCATTTAGCTTAAAGGGTAAACTTATGCTTAAAAATCCCCCAAATCCACAGCGTCCCCGTTCTTCCACTGACACCCCATGCAGATAAGTAGTTTGCTTCTCCATTTACTGTTTGACTGCCCTAGATATATGACTTTAACCTTTCAGGGTACTTTAAGTGGGTTATAAATTAAAGTGCGATCGAGAGTAACCGCACGGAAATTCCTATTCAACTCAATGGGAGTTTCTTTTGGGTAGTAACGCACTTTCACACTTTAACGAATGATCTACTAAGTGCTTATTTTTCATCGTTCAGAATAATAGGGTCATACATTTTGCTTTAAATATATGTATGCATATATGAAAACTGCTTTTGTTGAATGAGTAGAACACAATTGTGCACACAGTCCTGGTAAAAATATTTAAATGAGCAGTTAATCCCCCCCTCACATTATTTTTATAGAATGGGACCTGGGAGATAGTTACCGGTGAAGTTACCAGGCTTAAATCTCCCTCCAGGGGAAACAAATTGGCTGCCAAATCTCAGGCCAATAGGCAGCTGTGACATCATCGGTGGTGGCTTCCTATTGTACGACCATTTAAATCCCTTTTTTTTTGTAACTTGTAATTTTTATTGAAGTAATGTACAGGTACAAATCATAACGTGGCATAAGCCCACTCAAGGGAGGTACATATGACATAGTCTTTCAAATTAATACAGTGTATGTGGGATGACGACAGGACAACACAAGACGAGACTAACTTAGACAGCATCCATCTTTCGGTGTCTTGATATCTACCATAGTATCCGGAGACATATAACTCACCGCTGGATGACGGGGGAGTGTGGGGAGAGACATAAGGGAGGGAGGATATAGAGTTGGGGGAGGCATGTCTTCTCGTTGAGGTGAAAGTGGCTCTCGGAGGGTGCTTCTTCAGCTAGGATCACTAAGTCCTATTTATTTGAGCCCGTGTACGTACACCTGCTGTCGAGGAACTTCTATGACCTGTTTGCCGATTCCCTGATGATTTGAATAACAAGATGGAATATAGGCTGGACCTGCCAAAGGAGAATGCATCTAGTGCTATGAATGCCAAATTGTGGCCCGTTCCACCCCGGGTATGTCTGTTTGGGCCAACCAGAGTAACCAGATCTTTAGATAATTGATGCCAGTGTCGTTAACTAGACTCGTTAACTTTTCCATCTGGCAGATAAACCAAATCTTGTTCCGAATCTTGGGGATGGAAGGAATCACGTTAAGTTTCCATACTGCTGCGATCTCACATCGGGTTGCTAGGGCAAAGTGCCCGATTAATTTGTTGTTTGCTCTTGAGAGCCCTCCTACCGGTCTGTTCAGCAAGAACAGCCACGGGTCTAGGGGAATCGGGAGGCCCAAGATCCTCTGAGTCCAATCACGAATTTCTTCCCATAGAGGTTCGATCCGAGGGCAAGACCACAGCATATGTAACAGGTCTGCCGACTCTCCGCACTGTCGAGGGCACAGCGGGGAGGGTCCTGGCACATACCTAGATAATTTTAGTGGTGTGTGGTACCATCTCATTAGGACCTTATATGCATTCTCCTTTAGTGTGGTGCAGCTTGAGCTTTTGGCAGCCGCTAGATAGATATCGCTCCAGTCCTCATCTTCTAGGGATTCTCCAAGGTCAGATTCCCACTGAGATCTGTATCTCGGGTGTCCCTGTCCGTGGTCAGCAAAACCCACCACTTCTCCATATAACTGCGATGTGAGTCCCGAAGTGTCTGATTCTGCCAGACAGAGCTTTTCAAAATTGGTCAGCGCTGAATAAGGGGCTGGTTTATTATAAAATGCTCGGACCTGGAGGTACTTAAAAAAAAATCAGAATGGGGGATATGCTTTTCAGATCTGATTTGCTCAAATGATTTAATTTTGTTGCCACTGCCCTCCAAGTCTCTTAAGGCGCGTATAGCCGTCCGTTTTCAAACTAGAGGTACTACTGCACTGCAGACCGGGAGCAAAGTCGGAGTTCCCCCAAAGGGGGGACATCAGGGAGTTTTTGGTGGTGAGGGAGTGATTGTGCTTTGACGTGTTCCATATTGACAGCGAGTTGGTCACAGAGGAAAGCGGCATGGCAGCACCTGTATGTGCTTTTTTGGGTAGCCAGATCAAGGATTGCAGCTCTATCGGAGCACAGCTTGCCCTTTCTATTTCCACCCATCTTTTCAATGCAGGGTTGGAGTGCCATTGGACAATTTGGCTTAATTGCGCCGCTTTATAGTAGGACCACAGACAAGGTACCGCTAAGCCCCCTGCTGTGGAGGGTCTTTTCATGGTCAATTTGTTACTCTCGGTTTTTTAACTCCCCATATAAATTTGGAGATATCAGACTGAAGCGAGAGTAGGTCTTTCAGTCTCAGTGGCACCGGCAGTGTTTGGAATAGGTATAGGATACGGGGGAGAAGATTCATTTTGATACTTTCTATCCTACCTATCCAAGAGATTCTCTGGGAGGACCATTTTGAGACGTCAGCTTTTAGTGATCTGAATAGGGGGGGGGGGGGGGTAGTTTGCCTTATAAATGTCTCCAACATCCTTAGTAATATGGACTCCCAAGTATTTAATCTGGTTCTGTTTCCAATTAAAATTGAAATTTAGCTTTAGTAGCTTTTCAACCTCTGTGGGGAGGCTGATGTTTAGAGCTTCTGATTTAGATTGATTGATTTTGAATCCAGATATTTTAGTGAATTTGTCTAGCAGATTAAAGAGATTTGGCAGAGACGTGAGGGGTCGAGAAAGTAATAATAGAATGTCGTCAGCGTATAGAGCTGCTTTGTGGGATTGCGAGTAAATATTTACCCCAACTATATCAGGACAGCCACGGATCAGAGCTGCTAAGGGTTCCATACAAAGGGCAAACAGGAGGGGGGATAACGGGCACCCCTGTCTCGTGCCACTTTTAATTTGGAATTGGGCAGATGGAAAGCCTTGGTGTATGACCTTAGCAGTAGGGCCTGAGTAAAGTGCCATATTCGCTTCACTCACCCTTTCCCCAAATCCAAACGCCCCGAGCGTCTCTTTTAAATACGGCCAGTTGATCCTGTCTAACGCTTTTTCGGCATCCAGACTTAACATCATAATTTGTGTTAGCCAATTCTATCAGATCAATGATTCGTCGGGTATTATCCGCTGCTTGTCTACCTTTAATAAATCCGACTTGATCTGGATGTATCAGTCTGGGCAGGATCTGACTTAGTTTATTGGCCAGTAGTTTGGCGTAGATTTTAATGTCAGTATTAACCAGGGAGATTGGTCTATAGCTTTTGCATTCCAGTGGATCTTTGCCTGATTTATGGATTAGTGATATAGACGCCCGGAGCATCTCTCCGGGGATTGGGGCTCCCGCCAATATTGCGTTAAACATTCGGAGCAGCCTTGGGGTAAGCACTTTGCGAAACTTTTTATTGTACAGCCTCGAGAAGCCATCCGGGCCCGGGGCCTTAATTGGTTTCAATTCTTTTATCACCGTGGCTAATTCCTCCCCAGTGAAATCCGCTCCTAGGCTCTCTCTTTCCGCCTCAGTGAGCTTTGCCAAATTTGAGTTTGCTAGGAAATCTCCTAGTGACTTACTCGTTTTTGTGGTATGTGCCACTTTCTCACCGTTGTATAAAGATTCATAGAATTTACCAAATTCATTAATTATGATTTTAGGATTGGCCGAGGTGGAGCCTGATTTCAATCTAATCGCTTGGATATTGTAGTTGGTCTGTCTGTTACGTAGCAGACGGGCCAGCATCGTATCTGGTCTGTTAGCCTTTTCGTACAATTTCCTCTTGGACCAACATAACGAATTGTCTGCCCTGGACGTCAAAAGCATATTTAATTCAATCTTAGTATCTTTCAAATCCTTGAGGACCTGCGAATCTGGGTGTTTTTTATGTTTCTCAGATAGGGAGCTTAATTTAGACTGAAGGGTGATAATTTTAACGTCCCTTTCCCGCTTGCGTCTCGCCGCGACACTTATCAACGTGCCTCTGAGGGTCGCCTTGTGAGCCTCCCATAGAGTTAACTGGGATTCCACAGAGCCTGTGTTGATTTCAAAGAATTGGTTAATTTCTTTACCAATGTGTTCGCATATATCAGGGATTTTTAAGAGGGATTCATTGAGTTTCCAATTTGCCCCCAGTCTGCCATGTTTAATTTGGTTACACCTTAGCTCAATAGGTGCATGGTCTGACCATGAAATATCATGGATTACCGCACGGGCGACCAGCGGGACCAGTCTACTAGAGACGAAGAAGTAGTCGATTCTACTATATGAGTTGTGAGGATGGGAGTAAAACGTGTAATCTCTCTCCAGCGGGTGCAACTCTCTCCAAATATCCGCTAGATGGTTCTTCCGGAGGCCTGAGGACAGGGAGAGTTGTGCTTTTTTGTTACTCTCTTTGGGGGTGCTGGATCTATCTAGTGCTGGCTGAAGGGCTATGTTAAAATCCCCTGCAATAATAATATGGCCCTGTGCCCAGGTATTCAGGGTTTGAAAGAAGGTATCAAAAAAAAATTCGTCTTGCTCGCAGGGAGCGTACACGGCTGCTAGGGTAATAGGTTGCACATGTATGGAACCCTTTAGGATGATATAGCGACCTTCTTTATCTTTTTTTTAAACTGTTTTAACGTTAAAGGGTATCTTGTTGTGGAAAAGTATAGCAATTCCCTTCTTTTTTTCAGGGGCTGATGAGAGGAAGAACTGCGAGTATTGCTTATCCATGAAACGGGGGGCACTTTTGTCGCTAAAATTAGTTTCTTGGAGCATCAATATGTCGGCACCCCGCCTTTTGTATTCTGTAAATGCTATCTTGCGTTTTAAGGGGCTGTTGAAACCCTTTACGTTATGTGAAATGATGTTAAGGGCCATCTAGTGATAGTGGGTGTGTAGGGCGTATCATGAGCCATAGTCTTACCCCGTTCCTAGGGCCGAGATATCTGTCTGATGGATTGACTGATGATGTGGTGATGTCTTTACCGCATATTCCCTTGCCGTCCGCTCCTATTTCCTCTGGGGGGGGGATGGGGGAAATGGGAGGCCAGGGCCCAGGGAGGGGGGACACATGAAGGTAGGAAGGGGCAGGGAAACATATAACATATAACGAACAAAGAGACAAAAATGACAGCGTAAACAGTGTGTTTCTGACAGTGAATATACATAGAATTGAGAAGATCTCATCTGGGGTGGACCCAGAGAGATCCTTATGCCCATAGGTATGGCCTGGCAGACCGTCCGTAACGGTGGACTTGTCTGTGTCCCGAGGGACCAGCCTCCTAGGGACTAGAATACGACCCATTATCGGGGAATGGGTTGAGATAGTAGAAGCCTGCAGCGGGGTTTGTATACTGCAGCCCTTTTGTCTCCCCCCCCCTCTGCCTTCTTGTCTCCCCCCCTCCCTTCCTGTCTCCCCCCCCTCCCTTCCTGTCTCCCCCCCCTCCCTTCTTGTCTCCCCCCTCCTGCCTTCTTGTCTCTCCCCCCCTCCTTATCTCTCCCTCCCTCCTGCCTTCTTGTCTCTCCCCCCCTCCTGCCTTCTTGTCTCTCTCCCCCCTCCTGCCTTCTTGTCTCCCCCCCTCCTGCCTGCTTGTCCCTCCCACCCCCCCATCTGCCTTCTTGTCTCTCTCACCCCCCCTCCTGCCTCACTCCCCCCCTCCTGTCTTCTTGTCTCTCTCCCCCCCTCCTTCTTGTCTCTCTCCCCCCCCCTCCTGCTCTCTTGTCTCTCTCTCCCGTCCCCCCTCCTGCTCTCTTGTCTCTCTTCCCCCCCCTCCTGCTCTCTTGCCTCTCTCCCCCCCCCTCGATCGCCGCCCGTCCGTGATTTCATGCGCATGCGCGTGCCCGCCCGTGCCATCGCCGAAGCGGAGGGGCGGGACCGGAAAAGGGGGGGCCGCCATTTTGGAGGTGGCCATCGGAAGCGCGGCCAGCTTGGAGGTGACTGTCGATCATGTCGGAGGCGCGGCCATCGGGTCTGCGCCACTCCTCAGAGGTTCCCGCTCTGCCCAGCAGGAAGAAGGAGGGAAGATGGCCGCCATTCAAAAATCAGCGATGGATCGCCAGGTACGTCCATGACGACGCCTCCCGGCGGCTCATCTGCGTTCTGGGCCTTCCAATCGGGGCAGTAGTGATGTCTTCTCTAGGCGAGTCAGGGGTATGTTATAGGTTTGGCTGACGTGGATTAGTCTTTAGCTTTTAGCTTTGGTGGGGGGCGGCCACGGAACCAGCCCTTCTCCAGGAGATCACCGGAGCCTCCCCCCCACTTGAGGAAGCACGTGGGGACCCCGAAGACTGCTCAAGGCCCAACCTGCGCAGAAAAGCATCACCATCCTCTGGTCTTCTTAAGGTATGTGGGGTGCCATTTTTTATCACAAGCAAAGCGAAGGGGAACAGCCAGCGATACTTTATGGTGTTGTCACAGCGCTTTTGTGACCGGCCATAAATTCCTCCTCCTGGCCAATGTAGCTGGGGCTAAATCTTGAAATATTTGGAACTGGACCTCGTCAAATTCAGTATATTTTTGGTTCCTGGTCTTTTGGGATATGGTTTCTTTCGTTTTAAAAAAATGGAAACGGACAATAATGTCTCTGGGGGGGTCCCCTTGTTGGGGGCGGGAGCGGAGCGCCCTATGGCACCTATCCATGTGTCTATCTGTTTCAGATCCGTCTGGGATTAGGTGTTCAACCCAGCGTGAGGTGAAGTCCTCTGGGTCTGTTACAGCTTCCGGCACCCCCCTGATACGGAGGTTGTTTCTCCTGTCCCTGTTGTCGGAGTCTTCCAACTTGTCCCCTATCTCCCGCACCTGGGCCGACAGGGAGGCGACCTCCGCTTTAGTTTGCTGCAGGGCTGATATAGTTTCATCAGATTTTACCTCCAGCGTGTTGGTCCGTTCTCCCAGGGCGTCCAGGTCTTTGCGTAGGGTCCATAGTTCAGACTTGAAAAATGTCCTTATCTCCCCACATAATTCTTTTATGTCCTTAACCCTGGCCCACCCCTGGTCTCCAGCTCCTGAGGGTGGTCTGTTAGCCCCCGGTTCTGTGTCCGTGTCCGTCTCGTCGTTGGGCAATTGGGGGGGAGGTCTGTCCTTGTTCCTGCTCTCCTTGCTTTTCCCACCCGTCGCCATTGCTGCAAGGGACTTGCAAGGGGTTTTATGAAAGTAGCTTGCTACAGAAGGGACTTTTCTGCCCCTTCTTGTGGTCAGCGGCATCCCCTGCTGTTCAGATACTTGAGGGTGTCTTTTTGTAAATTTTCGTGCCAAAAATGCTGATATTTAGTTAATTGTTTGCACTGACGGGCTGGAGCTCAGTTATGAAGCATCCATGCACCACAGCTCCCAGGCTCCGCCTCCCTTTAAATCCCTTTTAAAAAGCAGGAAGTAGTACCGGTAATTTCCCCAGTAATTATTTCGGGAACCGATGGGTCAACTTGAGCTGAAATAGCACGTTTCATCTCTAGAGAACCCTGTCATGGGAGAGGGGGTTTGGCCCGGTATTAAAGGGGTTACACCCCATTTGGCCACCCCCTGCTCTCACTTGGGAAGCAAGGGGTTAACTGGACTGCGGTCCAGTAATGTGTTTTACCCTGCTTCAGCAACCAAATGTATATTCCCCTGTAAAAATGTATTGTTTCTGTTCCAATGTTGGCACCAACACATACACTGGGATTGATGCGGGAGGGAAAGGGTATAGTTAACTTAGTGTTTATAGCCCTTTGTTCCAGGTTCCCGCCTTTTCAGGCTCCATTTTGCAGCCTTCCATAGGTCGCCATTGCATCTTTATGCATTCCAATGGCAGATCTGGCGGTTTTGGACCTATTTCCAGCGAAGACCAGCAGGTGGCATCCGAGAGGAGGAGCGGCGGTTTCCCATTGTAAGTCAATGGGGCCATTGACTTCAATGGGGATTCCTCGACCCCGACCTCCAGGAACAGGTTGGCAGCCATCCAAACCGCAGGCCGCAAAAGCGGATACAATGTCTTTGAAAAGAGCTTCTATCACTAAGTTCAAGTTCAACGGCGATTGGCGTGGGAACCTTAGGTTCTAGGGCACCTAGAACTAAAATTATTTTTGCCCTAGGCATCCTCACACACGACCCCCATCGGGTCCGGGAATGAGGGACCCCCGTAAAGGGTCGCACTCATGAAGCGGGTCTCGCCATTGACTCCAATGGCGGAGCGGAGGTCCCATTGAATCCAATGGCGGCGCTCGCCCATGCATTGCCTGTGGCGGCGCCGGTCATTGATTCCAATGGGGAAAAGCCGCGTGGCAAGAAAACGGCTACGTCCGAAACTGTAAAAAGTGTAAGCCCATATCTCCGGTTCTGGGAGGACCAGAGGGCTGGGATTTGGGTCGCATGTAGCCACGGTTCCGGCGTGAATGCATGGCCACGTCCAACCCTCTCCGACCAACCAGACGGAGTGTGGGCAACTGTAAAGATTGGTGGTTTTCCCCATAAACTACAATGGCGGAGTTTCCCCATTGAAAGTCTATGGCGGCGGAACCCATGGACTTCAATGGCGGAGTTGCTCCATTAAAAGCCTATGGCGGCAGAGCCCGTTGATTTAAATGGGAAAAGAGTGAAAAACAGAGATTCATTTTTAAAGCGAAGAATCCTGTATTAAAAAAGTGTTTTAAACTGCATTTGTGTATCTCCGGTTCTGGTGGTCCCCGAGATCTGAAACTTGGCCACTACGGAGAATCCCCTCCGGTATGAGGGAGTGGCAAGTATCAGCCCACTGGGCCCAGCAGAACGGATTTTTTTTAATATGTGAAGGTATTAAACTATGAATTGTATTTAGGTTCTGGTATGAAAACTCAGAGCCTATCTGCTATGTTAATGATCCGGAATGGGAGACAAATGGTCAATCATAAACTCCTGATAAAAGGCTCCCCCACCCTGCTTGTGTATGTGAGCACAATGGAATGCAGGACATGGGTACTTGATATTAAGTGTTGTAATTCACACCTTGGACAAAGGGGATCCTGGCCAAACTAGACTTTAAGACGCCAGGCTTGTGGGACGGGGGCTGAGGAATTAAGCCCCCTGATTAGAATAATATCCACCCAGTGGGCGGGTGTTAAGGTGCCCCTCGGGTGAGGTGGCAAGGAGAGATTGGGTGCAGGTAATTGTTCTCCAATGGCCTACACTCAATAGTAAAGTATAGACTGGAGATTGCATATAAACCAGTGTCCAGCCTATACTCGGAGTTCGTGTTTTCGTGACTTCAAGTTTACAACTATTTAATGCCTGATGAATTGCTAATCCTGTTACCTGATTATTTCATCATCCCCATTCCAACCCTAAGTAAGTGTATATTTTGCCTGTTATTTGTATATCTTGTGTGTTCACCTTATTTAAGGAATAAACTATATTAGTGCCCAATGTCATGCAGTAGCTGCAAAGGCAAACAAAATCTTATCTTGCATCAAACGGGCAATGGATGGAAGGTAAGTAAACATAATTATGCCCCTTTACAAAGCATTTGTAAGACCACACCTTGAATATGGAGTACAATTTTGGGCACCAATCCTAAGAAAAGACATTATGGAACTAGAGAGAGTGCTGAGAAGAGCCACCAAATTAATAAAGGGGATGGACATTCTAACTTATGAGGAGAGGCTAGCTAAATTAGATTTATTTACATTAGAAAAGAGGCGTCTAAGAGGGGATATGATAACTATATACAAATATATACAGGGACAATACAAGGAGCTTTCAAAAGAACTATTCATCCCACGGGCAGTACAAAGGACTCGGGGCCATCCCTTAAGGTTGGAGGAAAGGAAATTTCACCAGCAACAAAGGAAAGGGTTCTTTACAGAAAGGGCAGTTAAAATGTGGAATTCATTACCCATGGAGACTGTGATGGGAGATACAATAGATTTGTTCAAAAAAAGGTTGGACCTCTTTTTAGATGGGAAAGGTATACAGGGCTATACCAAATAAATATACATGGGAAGGATGTTGATCCAGGGATTAATCCGATTGCCAATTCTTGGAGTCAGGAATTAATTTTTCCCCTTAATGGGGATTTTTGTTTGCCTTCCTCTGGATCAATAAGTATAGATATAGGATAAAGTATCTGTTGTCTAAATTTAGCATAGGTTGAACTTGATGGACGGAAGTCTTTTTTCAACCTCATCTACTATTAACTATGTAACTATATATTTTATCATATCTAAGCCGTGTTCAGTTCAACCCAGTTATTTTTGGTAGTGTATTATTATAGGCCTATCACAAGTTCCAGTGACAAACCCCCTGGTTCCAATACTGTTAAAAGTGAGTTAATTGCTTCTTTAAGTCTAACAGGTTTTTCCCCCACCCTCTGGGAGATCTCACTACACTGTGTTTTAGTGCTGCTCACCTGCAGGTTGACAGGATGCTGAGTTTCCGATGGTGTTAATGGGGAGACAGGACAAGCTTTTGGGGTGATGGTTGGTTCTTTCTCACCGGTGCGGCGCTTCCATCTCCAGCAGGCTCCAGTAGCACTGGATGCAATCCCGGCAGGAGAACTCTCTTCTGATACTCCCCCTGATTAATTGCAGTCTCAGGCAGGAGTATATAATAACAGAAACGGCTTTATTCTTTAACAGCGAATACAGCATAGTACTGGATGCACTCGTTTACCTCTTCTGGATGGTCCCTGGACTCAACCCAGGAGGCTTGAGGCTCCAAGGGTCAATCCTCATCTCCTCCCCTATCCCCAGGTGGAATAGGGGTTAGTGGTCCCTCTCCCATAAGGGGGGGGGGGGGGAAGGAAGGTGGTCAGAGCCCTGATTCCACACTCCCTAGCACTATACTCCTCTAAATTTGGCTGTGTAACCCCTTTTGTACCAGAGGGAGGGTCCAAGATCTGAGCCACTGATTGGGCAGTACACAGGCCTTATCCTGCCCCCATGTCACTCAAGGGAGCTGCTTACTGCAGGGGAAAACCCGGATTAACCCCAACACTGCCTGCACTTGTACCAGGGCTTATGTGTTAGGCAGGGTAGACTAGTGGCAGATTAGTAGCCAAAAAAGATATATGGCTACATAAGCATCCAGAAATTAATATTATTGATGTTGTATCAAACTTGACCTTACTGCATGATGTTACAAGAAAAGATTGTGGTATTAAATAACCGTGTGAAAACTCAAGGGTTCTTGAGGTTATAACAATACTTCCATGTGTATATCCAATAAACTGTGTTCTATTTATTATATGCCAAAATAAATAATGCAAAACTATTACGTATTTCTAGTGACCTTCTCAACTGAAATGAAATGCTTACATTTCCTTCCAATATTTATAGTAGAATCAGTTTACATTAGGAGCTGCCTCAGTGCCTTGTTAATATTGTTTAAAAGCAATAGCTGTTATTACTCTGCAGGAGAATGACTCAGGAACTTTGGACACGGTTGGAGCCATTGTTGTTGACCAAGATGGCAATGTTGCTGCTGCTGTCTCCAGTGGAGGGTTAGCCATGAAGCATCCTGGGAGAGTCGGCCAGGTGAATATATATATATATGTATATATACAGTATTTGTAAATAATGAGTGAACACTTTGTCACATACTGATAGCTACTATGGAAATAATCAGTATATACTTAAAATACTATAAAACATGATTTATCAGGGCTGTGCACGAATACGACTTTACGAATATTTGATGCGGGCAGGAGAGCCCGTCTGTAAGCCATCCAAAGGAAGCCATGAAAACAGTTATTGTCAATTAAATAAGTTAGACTCTTGCCAAGTCAAATAAATAACTAGATGTAGCCACCTAATGACAATACAGTTCTATGACAATGTCTGTAGTATGCTGCAAACTGAAATCATTTCTGCAGTGTTTGGAAGCTCCCTCTAGTGGTTAAAAGTGTCATCTCGTCTCTAGTAAATGTCATCACAGCATAAACATGTAGTAGTGACTGGCATTTTACTGAGAATTAATATTGTTCCTCACTGTTGTAGTCATTGCTACTGTACCTCTCTGGCAGTAGAATGGACATGTCTGGGGTGTGTACAGTACCCACAAACAATTGTTGATTTCTTTCTGGTATCCTTAAAATACAGTATATCATTTTGTACTTATTTGAAAACATCTGTAAGCCTAGTTATGTCCCTGGCCACCTGCAACTATCTACTTATTTCATAGGCAACACTAAATATTAGTGGCAGTGCCTACTAAGCCGACAGAGGCATGTTTGTTACAAATGGCTTAATGTAGTGGATTGACACCTTCTAAAAATAAAAAATAAAATGTGCGAGTATGTTATTTTTTTTTTTTTTAATATTTCCACGATAAACAAAAGCTTTGGGGTGTTTTACAATCTTTATCTAATGTCTTTTGGGGGGTTGAGATTTTGTCAATCCTCAAAAATATGCAAAATCCTGTTATCGCTGTGATCTTTGTTTGTAAAGTTATTATTATGCCATTATTAGTAAAACAGATGAATACAAGTAACTGATTATGCTTAAATTCAGCAGACTCTGTGAAAGGGGAAGGATATTTAACCCGGATGCAAATAAGTGTTACTTTAAGGGTGATTGAATTTTTCTATGGAAGCAAAAGAAACCAAGTTGTTTTAAAGAAAATAAAAATGAAATGTCGAGTTGCGACGTGGGACTGTGCTTTTTAAATCGCAGTCCTGTGAAAGCACATTTTCTGTATTTCTTTTCCTCTCTGGCTTGTGAGAAACTGCATTGGAAAGAAACATAACATCGTGTTGTGTACATACTTTTAAACAAAGGTATCCATGAAATGCTTCTCGATTACAGGCTGCTGTTTATGGATGTGGCTGCTGGGCTGAAAACACTGGAGTTCACAATCCTTATTCTACAGCTGTGAGTACTTCAGGTATTTACTGCTTCCATTACATGTTTACTTTCTACTTATCCCATAAAAGGGTTTAAGTAAATGTTTACGCGTGTGAACAACATACACATTTCCATAAAAAAGTGGCGTCTGTAATTAAAAAGTATTGGTATGCTGGGTTGATGTATATAGTTATGGCAGGGTGTGTACTGTATGTGCGTCTGTGTATATGCAGTATATGTATGCGTACAAGAGAAAACATTTGTCAGCCTTTCAAAACTGCACTGATTTTAACCAAATTCTGTAGTGTGTGTTTCATGGTTTTGGAGCTATGACGTTGACAGACACATAGGCTCTTTTATTAACTTTGTGAACCCCAATGATAATTACAGAAATTCCATCGTTTTTCCATGATAACCTTCTTGAATCAAAACCAGTCTTTCCTTAAATAGCCAACAGGGTTTATATTAACCAATTCCATGTCTGTTGAAACAAAATGATGTATGAATAAGACGAACAATGAGTAATTAAGAGCAGGATATGTGCAAAAGTATTTGAAACCCTGGTTTTATAAGCTAAATTAAAGGGGATAATTAGAATCAGGTGTTTAAATAATTAGGTAGATCTTCAGGGGTGATTTTGGGAGGCCCCATCCTATATAAAGATCAGAAACTTTGTGAGTTTGGTCTTCACTATACAGGTGTGTGGAAACACGTCATGCCACAATCAAAAGAAATCTCTGAGGACCTCAGAAAAGCAGTTATTGATGCTCATCAGTTTAGAAAGTATTACAAACCAATTTCCAAGGTTTTTGGGCTCCACCAACCCACTGTCAGGCAGATGGAGAAAGTTCAAGACCACAGTCCCTCTACCTAGGTGCTGTCTCTTTACCAACATCTATCCAACAACAAACCGGAAAACATCCAGGAAGTCACAAAGAACCCCAGAGTAACATCCACAGATCTGCTCGCCACTCTCATCTTGGCTAATGTGAGTGTTGATGACTCAACTAACAGAAAAAGACTGAACAAGAATGGTGTTCATGGAAGGATAGCCATGAGGAAACCACTGCTCTCTAAAAAGAATATTGCTGCCCGTCTGAAGTTTGCCAAAGAGCACGTAGATGATCCACAAGATTTCTGGAACAATATTTTCTGGACAGACGAGTCAAAGGTAGAACTTTTTGTCCTCAATGAGAAATGTTATGTTTGGCGAAAACCAAACATTGCGTTCAAAGAAGAACCTCATCCCAACCGTCATGCATGGTGGTGGGAGTGTGATGGTTTGGGGCTGCTTTGCTGCCTCAGGATCTGGACGGTTTGCCTTCATTGACACAAACATGAATTCTGCATTGTATTCGAAGATTCTAGCGAAGAATGTCAAGCCATCAGACCGTGAGCGATGCCATGCAGCAAGAAAATGATCCTAAACATACAAGCAGATCTACAAAAGAATTGCTGCAGAAGAAGAAATTTCGCATTTTAGCATGGCCTAGTCCAGCGGTGTGCAAACTGGGGGCATGCCAGATTATCCAGGGGGGGTGCGCGGCGGTTGCAGGGGTCCTGCGCTCTTCCCCCAAGGCATTTAAATGAAGGCCGGGGGATCGTGTTAGGCCTCTGCAACTTCACATACGTTCTGTTCGGCAACGCGTCGCCATAGCAACGCTGCATCAAATGACACGCAGGGTCATGTGACATCACGTGACCCCGCAACGTCATTTGACGCCAGGAGAGGAGGTAAGGGAGGGGGGCTCGAGCAGGGAGGGAAGCAGGAGGGGGGGGGGGGCGCGAGCAGGATAGATTGCTCAACGCTGGCCTAGTCAAAGTCCGGACCTAAACCCCATCACAATGTTGTGGCAGGACGTGAAGCGAGCTGTCCATGCAAGGAAGCCCTCAAATATCATTGAATTAAATCAGTTCTCTAAGGAGGAATGTGCCAAAAGGTCTCAAAAACAATGTTTTTCCTGCTCAAGAGGGTGCCACCAGGTACTGAATCAAAAGGTTCACATAAATAAACACACAAACGCAGCAAGCTCAAGAAACCTCAAAACCCACATATATATATATACTGCACCGACACACTTTATTCGAGCAAATACCCAGTATGTACCTGGCAGATACCTGGAATGCGCCGCTCCTCACCTCTGACAAGCCTCGTTGCGTTTGCCTTCCCAGCCTGGGTTCATGCCTGGCTGACGGGCAGCTGATCTGTTAAATGATAATGATTAGGATTTAATAGGCTGCAATGCTTCGCGTGTCTACCAGATGGCATAAATTCATGAATTGTAATGCAGTATATATATATATATATATATACTGTGCAGTATTGCAGCCAGCGGGAATAAAATGCTTCAATCCCTGCCTGGAAAATAACCCAATGCACTCGGGCAGAAAACAGTCACAAACCTCAATACACCCAGGTATACCCGAATTCGTGGGACTAGCCGAGCTCGAATAAAGTGTGTCGCCAGTGTATATATATATATATATATATATATATAATATATATATATATATATATATATATATATATATATATATATATATAATATATATATATATATATATATATAGCGTGTAAATCTCCCAATTTGTTGCAGGCCAATAGAGAGCCACAACATCATCCATCGGGTCTTCCTATTGGCCCATGAGAAGTGGATATTTAAACAAGGAGGATGTAATTGGCGTCAACTTCCTTGGTCAGTATCTCTTGATCAGGGTTTTTTTTTGGAGCTGTAATAATCAAGGTTTATACATAGCCAAGGGAGAACTGCTCTTTAAAAAGGCACATTCTGATGTCTTTCCTCATGCTTGTGGTTTGTTTTGTGTAAGGGTTCTGAAGTTACCTGTGTCAGACTCCTAAATCCAAGCTTGCTGGCCATAAATGTTAATACTTATACATAGATCCTGATCTGTTTAAAAATGTTTACTTTCAACTTCATTATAACTAAATCAATGCTGCTCCACTGTGTTAAACAGCTTTTAGTGTGGAGCTCGTTTATTCACACAATTCCTCACTACAGACAGTCCTCGGTTATCCAACGGAACCCGTTCTGGAAGTAGCGTTGGAAAGTGAAACGGTTGTAAAGTGAGTCCCATGTTAATCAGTGGCGGTGAAGGTTGGATAACGCATTCAGGCGTCGGATAACGCATTCTGGCGTCGAAAACCGGCCCATAGGGTTGCATTGTAAAACGTTGGATATGCCATTTGTTGTAAAGTGAAACATTAGATAACGAGGAATACCTGTATTGCAAACTCAAATCATTATGTCTGTGCAAAGTCAAAGGAGAGAAGTTAGTGTCAAATGTTGGGACCTGTTAAGCACTTCTACCTAATAAGCCTTACCTCTGTCCGAGAAGCAAAACAAAATGAACATTCCTGTCATGAGTGTAAAAGTGTTTCCCCCATCCTCTGGGAGATCTGGCCATTACAAAGTGTGTAGTGCTGGATACCTGTTGGCTCACAGGATGCTGAGTCCGCCGGTGGTAGTGGGGACATCAGGACAGGCTTCTGGGGTAGATGACTGGCAATCACTGCAACAGAACTGACACTACTCCCCCAGATTTCACACGAGGCAGAAGCATAGTTTAACAGGAACACTTTGTTCTCTCTGCATACACAGCATATAACAGCCTCTGTCTTCACAGTACAATAGGCATCCAGCCTTAGGATGGTCCTTGGACATCCACCCCTGGCCAAGGGCAGTCCTTGCTCTTCCCTGACTCCCTAATAGTCAGGGGTAAGGTAGTCACTCCTACTCCCCAAGGAGAGGGGACAGTAGGTGCCAGAGCCCTGCACACCACTGCGTGATAACCGTCTCAGGGGGAGAGAGACTAACTAAATTTAGGAAGTGCAGCCCCTTAAGTACCGGTGGGGAAGGTCCAAAGTCTGAGCCCCTGATTGGGCAGAACATAGGCCTTAGCCCACTTCCTCCCCTGTCACTCAAGGTAGCTGCTTACTGTGGGGAAAACCCTGGATTGGTCCTGACACTGCCTGCACTGTTACCAGTTGCATGTCAGGGAGGGCAGATTAGTAGCCAGGCCAGGTTTTCCCCTTCCTTTTTTAAATTTTTTTTTTTAATGTAGTCCCCTTTGTTTAAATTGATAAACACGTTCATTCTTTCTTCCGTAATTACACCAGAACTGGGAATTTAATGATTCCAACTGGTTAGATCTTGGAATTTTAGACAAATTGTAATAGTTTGATAGACGCAGCACTGCAATTTTACACAAGATTAGTCCTAGCCAGATACTAAAATATTTAACCAATTTCATTATTACTGCATTGAGAGGACTGTGCCACAACAATATTTTGTGTGTTCCTGTACTTGTGCTTATGACCTGTCCCTCTAATGTTCTTTATCGTGTGTATTTGCAGGTAATGTGCCATGTACCTTTTTTCTAAATACCTTTCACAGTGCTTCTAAACCTTAACACCATCACATTTATTCATCCTTCTCATTGTTAATATGTAAAAAGTGTGTTTAACAGTCCATCTATGTTGTCTTCCTTCTTATAACTCACATGTTTCGTCTGTAGTGGAGCAGATTATATTGTGTATACTGTATGTACATATCTTCGTCATCAGCACTTGTTGATCCACTACTGGATGAAGGTTTCCCCAAAGAGCTTCCAGGTACTGTTATTGCAAGCCTCTTTTCTCGACGTTGCTCCAACACATTTTCGGATTTCATCCCATCTTACTTTTGGTTCTTGTCTTGGTCTTATAATTCCCCTTGGAATCAAATCAAGTACAATCTTTGTGAAACAATGGTCATTTCTTCTAGTGATATGTTCTGCCCACTGCCATTTTAATCACCCTTGTGATGAGGTCATAGACTTTTGTTTGGTTTCAAGCCCATTCATTCTTTTTACTGTCTCTAAGGTTAATTCCCAGCATACATCTCTCTATACATCTATGAGTTGTCTAAAGGTTTGAATTATCTTTGCATTCAGGGTCCAAGTTTTGCATCCATATGTGAGCACGGGCAGAATGCACTGGTCGAAAAACTTCATCTTGATGCACAGTGGAAGGTTTCATTGAAAGGTAGTTTTTCTTCCAACTGCTCTCCACCTCATCTTCATTCTCCTGTTGATTTTATTCAGAAGGTTCCCAGCCACTGTTACTTGCTGGCCAAGATAGACATAGTCTTCAACTTCTTCTAGTTCTATTCATTTCGATCTTTGCAGAGTTGACACATTTGTTGAACATCACTTTGGTCTTAATGCGATTTATATGGAGACCCACTTTATAACATGCTTCAGGATGTTCTCCGATTTGTTGCTGGAGGTCTCCTGGACTGTGGTAAAAATAACAATGCCATCTGCAAATCGTAGTGGAGTCAAGTAATCACGGTTGATGTTGATTCCTTTTTCTTCCCGTGTCTTCAAGTGTTGCTGTGAAAAGCTATTTTTACATGGTGTATCCCGGGTGTACTCATTTACTGATCCTTATCTTGCTTATAGTTTCTTCATTTAATCTAATTCTCGTAAACGTTCTTTATATTGTCCATATATTCTTTTTCAACACTGTGTCTTCTTAATGCCTTTACAACCGCTGAGGTGTTGACAGAATCAAATGCTTATTCGTAATCTACGAATCCTAAGACTAGTGGTAGATCATATTTATTACTTCTGGAAATCACTTCTTGTAAGACGTAGATGTGTTCCGTTGTTTTGTATTCACTGCGAAATCCAATTTGTTCTCCAGGCTGTCCAAAGTCCAGGGTCTATTGCAATCGATTAGAGAGTATCTTAATAACATTTTTGCAAGTGATGGGAAGTAGACTGTTTAATCTGTGGTTCTCGAGGTCAGCTTTGTCTCCTTGTAGGTGAGGATAACTATGACATTGCTCCAGCGATCTTGAATTTTCCTGTTCGTCAAGCAGCATGTAAAAAGTTTTGAAAGGATGTTCTCTACTTCCCCTGGCTTCTTTCAAGATTTCAGCTGTCATTCTATCTTCCCTGGGAACCTTCCAATTCTTCATTGATTTTTTTGTTTGCGTTTGCCACTTCTTCTGGAAGGATGCATGGTACATCATTGGGAGTTTCTTCTCACTCTTCCTCTGCTGAATTATGCCCTGTTATCTGTGTCCTCATTCACTCTGTGATAAGTGCAGTCTTTTATTGTTGACCCATTGTCTTGTTTAGTTGTAATGATTTGCTTCTTCCCAATCATAAGTTTTTGGTTTGGCTTCTTTAAGCTTTTGTTATCTTCAATAGTCTTGTTAACCATATATTACAGTTACATGTTATTATATCTTTAGTTATACATTTGCGGATTGTCTTGCTCTGCACACTCAATTCTTGCATTTTAGGATTGCTTAATTTCTTGTTGTTTCCTCAGTAATTGCTTTGTCTCATATTTCCTTATCCTGTTTTTTGTTAAAGATTCTTCTAATTTTTTTTTTTAAACGAATTTAAATTGCAATCTTCAGAATGGTTAGTCCCTGTGCACTTTGAGCAAGCTGAAGTTATTTTTGAGTTCTAGTTGAAATTCTCTGCTTAAGGTTGTTGATGTTGATTTGTTTTTGTCTTTTTAATCATTTTTTTTCTTTCCATCTTCTCATTCAGATGTAATATCAATATCATTTTTTTATTGAGTTGTAATTAAGATTCTTGATCCAATAATACCCTAAAATCGTTATCAATTTTTCCTGCTACAATGTTTTCACTGGTAGCTTTAATTTATAAAGTGAAAAAATATATAATTTAATCCTAGTAAATGTAAAAAAAAACAAAATGATGATTGTGAGGTTTAGCCATCTGTTCACTAAGGCAGGAGTGCGCAATCTTTCCCTCCTTGCCATGCCAACGTGACGTCATTTGACCCCGCGTTGTCATGGTGACGCGTCGCCGAAGACAAGGTAAGTGAAGTTGCACAGGCCTCGCGATCCCCCGGCATTGGCTTGTATTGCTCCATTAAGGGGAAATTTCCAGGTGGCCGGTTTTTATTATTTTAAATAAATGCAGCAGTTGGTTACATTTACTGTAATGTAATTAAGCTGCTGATCGATTCATTCTCCTGTGATAGATCAGCAAAGATCCGGCTTCCCAGGATATGCTATATGGCTGCCTATTCCAAACGAGGAAGATGTGTGGCTTCCTAATGTTTGCTATAGAAACCCAAAGACGCGTAATACATTAAAAAGCATTACAAGGGGCATAAAGAGGTTAAGACAAAATTCAGTGAGTATTATCTAATACTACACAACTGATTTATAAAAACAACCCACATAGGATTTTGAATGAAATGTTGCTGGAAGGATTTTCAGGATGATGTATTATATGACATGAGGCAGACCACACATAAACATTGTGGGACTAAACATCGACAAAGATCTGTACAGAATATCTCTGCTGCACATAAACGATAATGTTATTTCACTGAAACAAGGCTAGTATTGCATTATAATCCCTTAAAGCAGCAGTCTGTGCTGATTTTGTGTATTTTAACATTTGGGCGCGTTTTTTTATTTTGAGATCTTTTTTTTTTTTCTTTCTGATGCTATTTTTATTTTTTAAATCCGCTGCTCTGTTCAGGAGATGAGCATTTTAAATATTAAGGGTCCGAGAGGTAAATAAGGCACTCTCTTTGGGGCCCAGTGCAGTCTGAGTTTACCAGATTACCATGGTAACCTTAGATGCTACAGATCAATACAATTATGATTCATTATAATCTATATATATATATCTTATTATATATTAGTGAAAGCACTGTATGCCTGTCTGCATCTCCTGTGTCCCTAGGGGAAATCTCATTAGTCCCTTGGGCCGCCCGCCCCCGCACCTCTCATTGGTCTGAGGCGGAGTGACGACACACACACACACACACACACACATATCTCCCGCTCTCTTACCCGCCGGTCCCGGAGGCTCATCTCCCGCTCTCTTACCCGCCGGTCCCGGAGGCTCCGCCTCTTCCTCCCCGAACATCAGCCTCCAAGTCATCGTGACCCGCGCGCACCTCCTCCTCTCCCCGTGTCTCCCTGTTTCCCGCGCTTTCACCCCTCCCCCCCCCGGCGCCGATAGTCAGCGGGGGAGCGGAGAGAGCGCCCAGGACACCCCCCATGGCTCTCAAGCACGCGCCGCGCGCCCCCGCGCTCTCCTCACCTCCTCTCCCCGTGTCTCCCTGTTTCCTGCGCTTTCACCCCCTCCCCCCCCCCCCCGGCGCCGCTACAGTCAGCGGGGGAGCGTAGCGAGCGCCCGGGACACCCCCCACGGCTCAATTGTGTGCCCCCCCCGGCGCCACTACAGTCAGCATGGGAGTGGAGCGAGCACCCGGGACACCCCCCACGGCTCTCAATTGTGTGCACGCACCGCGCGCCCCCGCGCTCTCCTCCCCGGAATGCCATGCGCGCACCTCCTCTCCCCGTGTCTCCCTGTTTCCCGCGCTTTCACCCCCCCCCGGCGCCGCTACAGTCAGCGGAGCGAGCGCCCGGGACACCCCCCACGGCTCTCAATTGTGTGCACGCGCCGCGCGCCCCCATGCTCTCCTCCTCCCCGGGATGCCGCTGTGTCTGCTCCCCACACTCTCCGCACTGTGACCCGCCTCCTCTACTGGCTGCACGGGTTCCCACACCTGCAGCTCTCCCTGCGGCCCGGGGGCAGCGACTTCAACCCCACGGACAGCGGCTACCGGCAGGTCAGTGCCACCCGCGGCCTGTGTGCAGGGGGTGTGTAAGTGCCACGGCCTTTGTACAGGATGTGACTGGGTCTGTCCTTAGCCTGGTAGTGGGTGCAGCTCTGTCTGTGGGACAAGGTGCAGCCTGTGGCTGTGAAGTTCCCTGTGTCAGTGGGTGCAGCCTGTGGCTGTGATGCCCCCGTGTCAGTGGGTGCCTGTGATGCCCCCCCCTGCCCTTTGCCCCCCGCCCCTCCCTGCCCTTTGCCCCCCGCCCCTCCCTGCCCTTTGCCCCCCGCCCCTCCCTGCCCTTTGCCCCCCCGCCCCTCCCTGCCCTTTGCCCCCCCCGCCCCTCCCTGCCCTTTGCCCCCCTGCCTCTCCCTGCCCTTTGCCCCCCTGCCCCTCCCTGCCCTTCCACGCCCCTCCCCTCCCCCACGCCCTTCCACGCCCCTCCCTCCCCCCCCGCCCTTCCACTCCATGCCCCCTGCCCTTCCACGCCCGGGCAACGCCGGGTATATCAGCTAGTATATATATATATCTCTATATAAAACGAGCCAGGACATGATCACAACTGGAACAAGCTACCTGAGACTCACAACCACCACCAGTCCTTTCAAGAGTAAAGCTGCCTCACATTTGAATCTGGTCTGTAAATGTAATATGTACCTAAAACATATATTATCTTTAACTGTTCATGCACGATCTTTAAATATAATGTATAACCCTGTTCATTTAATGTAACCATGTATTGTTATCATAACTGTACTCCCGACATACTTGAAAACGAGAGGTAACTCTCCATGTATTACTTCCTGGTAAAACATCTTTATAAATAAATACAATATAGTAACATGAGTTAAACTGAGACAGTGTTTTGAGGGACTGCTGCTTTAACTCTTTTGGTACTGGTAATACCGGCAACGCATTATTCTTATTTATCTATTTTGAAAGAAAATGGTTGTATTCTTATCACTGCAGATTGATTGAACTTTTTTTATTTTTTATTATAGCCACTGAGAACTGTATACATTTATTTATTATTTTAAATGCTTAATTTTGTATCTTAAGTTCTATCTCACTTCTCCGTATTATGTTTTGTATTATGCCACAGCTAATACATTCTGAAAACAATGGGGAATTAACATTTCCTTGTGAATTGGGGTTACCTACCATTGATAACTTTAGGAAATATTGTAAATCGGAAATAAGTTTGAAACATGGTAAGATATTGATTACACACTTGTGTGTATCGATCACAAGTACTGCGAGGCGGTGTGATGGCCCTTTAGAACTGAGTTTGAAAACCCAGATTTACAGGAAGGAAAATATTACAGCAGAGGTCATATTAAATGTAATCCACTGATGATGCATAATGGGCCATTTTGACTAAGCCGTCTTCTCCTAAAAGACACTTTCCAGCTCTGAAAGACACCTTATAGCCCATATAGTAACAAAGGAGGGAGAGAGAGTAGGTGGTATGATGCATTTTATTGGACCAACAAGTAGTTGATATGTTACAAGCTTTCGAACCTCTCCGGGTCCCTCATCGGGAAATGGCTATTTGACTTGAATGGATTGAAAGGTGTGTTCCAGCGCTGGAAGAGGTCTCGTGACAGGAGACTGCTTGGTAAACACAGCCCACTGTTTTTGTCTCCTTGGCCCTGATTTTTCTCAAAAGTTAATTTAGTTGAATTGTTAGTCAGGCAGCAGGAGTTTATTAGGTATGCGTTGGAAATAAAGTTTGAGTACGAGCGAGCGTGAATGTTTCTTTAAAACCATTAGTGACAGTCGCTGTTGGTTGTCCGTGCTTTGCAGTTACATTCCCCTGGCATTACAATGTGTGTTACCGTACCTTGTGATTTCAGTGTTTTTCTACTGTATGGACCAGTTGCTTTGTTGTACTATTATAAAATAGCATTGCTTGAACTCTTGAATCAGATTGCCTTTGTAGCTCTAATATATACTGTAAATATGGTTGCTAAAGCAACTTGCGTCCGGTTTATAAGTGTATGAGGTTTTTTTTTAACATGACTTGGAAAAAAGAATTACTTTGTGGATAGTTTAACGTGTTTGTCTGCCAAAAAGAGGGATGTTGTCCATCATACTTTAGCACATCTAGGCAAGTCTTTCAAATAACATGTACACATTGACTGACTGAATCTGGCCCCTTTGATATGTCTCCACTGAACTTTGATCACTCTCAATAATAATTTACTTGACGTGAACGCACATAACACACATATGCTAATCTACATTTTTACCAAGTCTACACATCTTAACATCTTTTCTCTTTCCTCCCCTAATTTATGAAATGAGCAGCTTACTTATTTAATAATCATTGCATTATATTATATTCTTAAAGCAGCATTCATACTTTTGCTCACTCCTCTAAATTGACTGGCATGCACCGTATACAGGCATACCCCGCATTAACGTACGCAATGGGATCGGAGCATGTATGTAAAGCGAAAATGTACTTAAAGTGAAGCACTACCTTTTCCCACTTATCGATGCTTGTACTGTACTGCAATCGTCATATACGGGCATAACTGATGTAAATAAGGCATTTGTTACAGGCTTTATTGTCTCCCCACTTGCACACAGCTTCGGTACAGGTAGGGAGCCGGTATTGCTGTTCAGGACGTGATAACAGGCGCATGCGCGAGCTGCTGTTTGCCTATTGGGCGATATGTACTTACTCGCGAGTGTACTTAAAGCGGGGTATGCCTGTATTCAAATATATTGTGTTGTCCCACTTTAAGCAGATCTGTAATTGATGGTTCTACAGATGCGCACATGTGAATTTATACTGCCTGATGAAATCTTTTACATTAATAGTAAGAATAAAAAAAATAAAAAATAAAAGAATTTTGGACCTAGACCAGGGGTAGGCAACCTGCGGCTCTTTCAGCACTTACATATGGCTCTCTTCCCTGTGCTATTTTTGTCTGCAGAGGGGGGGCAGGCTAGTGCTGGTTGGGCCTCTCGTTGACACCCGGCATCTCCCAGCTGCTGGCATGTCTCCTGTCGTGTCCCACGCCGGGCCTCTCTCAAGCTTTTGCACGCCGGAAGTGGGCGCCGACGTCAGAGAGGCCCAGCGTGGGACAGTGCAGGAGGCATGCCAGAAGCTGGGGAGATGCCAGGTGACAACAAGAGGCCCGACCAGCGTTGCCCCCTCCCCCCCAAAACCAAGAGCAACACAATGAGGGAGAGAGGCAGCAGCTGGGGTGCAGCAACCCAGGAAAGAGAGAGAGGCAGGCCCAATGTAAGTGTATGTCGTATGTTAATGCTTATACAGTATATACCTATTAGTGTGTGTGTACGGTATATGTATGTGTTTGCGGGGGTGTAATATTCATGCATGTGTTGCGGCTTTTGGAATATTTTGAACAACTAATTTTTTTTTACAAAATGGCTCTTCCTTGAAAGGTGACCCCTGACCCAGACTATATTTAAAAAAAAATCTATATTCATGAATTCAACTATGGTTACAAAATGTAATTGCCTATTTCATAGGGGTTTTTTTGTACCATGTTATTTTTTAGTTTTAATATTTCCTCAGTTCCAAGAGAGCTTGGATATAGAAACATCCTTGTACAATAAAGTGTCTTTATCTGTGTCTATATGTGTAACTGTCTGGAGTCAATTCGCTAAATATGATGTGACGATGAGGTCATCGATTGATGACAATCATTTGGACACAATGAACTTATTTTTCTTGCAATATAGCCAGCCCTGTTTCACATCCAGTAGATCGGTACATCCTCACCTGAGCTGCTCGTAAAATGGACAGTTAGGTACAGCTGATGATGAGGAATGGGATGAGGGTAATAAGTGGAGACTGTCATGGGAGACAAGGACTTTTAAGAGAGAACATTCTATAGGCAAAACAAGGTGGTGGAATAAAATGAGGTTTATTCTGGTTAACCCGCGTACATACAATGAAATACAAAGATACAGGTAAAATACACACTTACTGGGGTTCTGGGGGTGAAAACTGGGCTCAAATAGGTGCAGGGCGCCTGCTTCGGAAGGCTTACCCTGACCGGGATATCCACCCGGGCTTCCATGTCCTCTTTTCTGCTAAAACTCTTAGCCGCGACCGTTATGTTCTAAAATGAGAACTTGGACCTAGTGATGACTTAGTCTCTGCTGGGCAGGCTTTCCTAGCTACAAAAATGAAGCCGGCTGCTTTGCTATTCGTAACAGAGCAACTTTGAAAAGACCGCCCGCGCTTCACAACAAAAGCCACTGGATGGTCTTGTTCTCTGCCTCGGCCATCTCCTTATACACACTCCGCTGTTCTATCTCTAACATGGAAGTAGGAGGAGCGACCAGAGTGTGGTAATTTCCTCCCACCAGCCAATATAAACGGGCTCGTCTCTTGGCTGACATCAGAGAAGGAGGCGTGCCAAGCCATCTCGAAAAGCCAAGTGAGTGTGAAATATGGGTTTGCCAATGGAAAACGCGCCTACGAGCGCCATCTTCCCTCAAGGTGCCCCAGAGGGGTGCCTTGTTCTCCGGAACTGGACAATTGCTCTTCCTCGGCCACAAACGGTCTTCTCACCTCTGGACAGCCTCTCTTGAACTATGGACTCTATGCAGATATACCGGCGCCTATGTTTATGCCTGGGCTGACTGCATAGATACTTATACATACATTACAAAACATAATTGAATAAATTATAGACATTGGGAAACCTTATACTAGCGAGGAAAAGGGGTCTGTGATACGTGGGCTCAAAAACCAGGAGTCTGGGAGAGACTGGGTAGCCCCGGTGTAATTCACCTGCGTACCCACAAATCATGCCTGTACACTAGGGAGAATTAGGGGACTACCGGTAACTTTGTCCCCTGAACTCCTGCAAACAAAATTACTGCATTTCCACACAAATATCCCACCTAAAACTTACACTCCTGAAGTTTTATGTTTCTGGGGCAAGGGGAACAGGTAAAGTGGAAAAGCAGGTCATGTTTAAACTTTTACATGGTACAAGACATGGCCCCTGGCTTATGGTGCTACTTAGCTGCCAGGGACCCACGGTTTTCAGGGGTAATCAATCGGGCTACCGTCACAGAGACGTTAGTGTATGGAAGGGGAATAAGCAGTGTGATCTTGAGCTTTAGGTGGCTGGAAAATATCCCTAAAAATTAATTATTCCAGCAAAATCAGGACTGTTACCATATTTAACATTTCAATAGTTAGTTTATGGTAGCTATTAAAATACAGTCAACTATGTAACCCCCCTCCCTATTGGGGTTACTATATAGGGTTAAAGGAGCATTCTAGTCTGCCAATCACCACGCAGGAGCTTATTCCCGACCCTTTCTTGCCCAGATATAAGAGAAATGAGCAGGAGGATTCTATGACAGTTGGTTACAGTTGCCTCAGACCTCTGGATGAGGAGCTGAGTAGAGGAGGACTCAATTGTATATAGTTGTATATATAAATAGATGGTTAAATAGGTAAATATGTTAGAATAGTAGCCTGAGGTAACTAGAATAGGAAAATAAGTAGGTTATAGTAAACTACATGCATGAAATACCACAAGGTTCAGTGTAGCCATATTCGATTGGTGATGTACCACTACTGAACCTTTCTTATTTATATAGCAATAACAGTGTATGCTGTGTGTTGCAACATAGAAAGTAGAATTATAATGCAACACTTTTAAAAGCACATAATAGGGAGAGGGGTTGTGGCTAGCAATGAGCAAGATGGCTGCTTGAACCTGGAGTTCCGCTCATAGGCAAGGATAAAACTATAAATAACATAAAAGAACAGACTTACTAAAGACCAAAAACATGGGAATCTGGCAACATGAACATCAGGCTATGTCCATGAAAAAATAAAAATAAATCAAGAACTGCAAATTTTTAAGTGATATGAAACGCGGGGCAGTGTGGCCTTACCACGTGCTGCCTCTGACCAAGATGAAGATGTCGGTAAGAATGCAAGTGCATGTGCTTTTGCAACAAAGGAGATATTGAGCAGTTATCAACCAAAAAGGACTTCCATGAACAATCAAGGAAGAAATGGACATAATAAAGGCATTTCAGATGTTGGCATCAGAGTTGATGCTATGGAGGAGGAAAGAAACACATGAACTGATCATCAAGAGAACCTAACCGAGCAGGGTGAACCAACATGGAAATCAAATCTAAGACTTATTAGATTTGTTATTGATTTACTTATTAGATTAGACAGTTCGAAGTAATGGACAGCTGTGGTGGAAGGAATAAATTACGCATATCAGGATTGCCCGAGTCGGTCTCTCCGCAAGATGCCTTTTTACAAATAGTCCTGAATAACGACGTAACGGAGGACTTAACTGAATAGAGCGTACGGAGCTTTAAGGGCGAGACCTTGGATGAGTAACCTCCCGAGAAATATCATTGCACTACTTTGCTGAGAAAGCGAATATGTATGTACCATTTTATTTATATAGCGCCAACAGTGTACACAGCACTTTACAACATTACAATAGAAGGTAAATAAATTACAAACAATGGGAATAAGTGCAACAGGTAAATGACAACATGAGGCAAAAGGACACCCTGCCCCAAAGAGTGTGTGCGGCCAGAAGGGTTGACTCCTATTAAAACTTCTGGAAAATATTTCCTGCATTTGAGGGAAATCCATTACTGTTGAATTCTATTGTTTAACCTCTCGGGATTTAGCGGTTTGGCCCTGCAATAGTAGACCACCTGGAGGGCCTTTTTTCTATTTTTCCTCAGTCACTGGTTCAATCCATTATGTGTGGTGTATTTTTATTTTTCCTATTATGTGAGATCATGGAACTTACATTTAGCTGGTGTAAAACTGCCAAAAGCAATACAAATTCCTGCTTCATCGTTACCTGACCAGGGTTTTTATATTACTTGAACATGCTAACTCTATTTTAATATTGCTGTACTTTATATCTAATGTATTTCTTCAAATGTTATGGGATTAAACCACATCCGGAAAATCGGACAATAAAACTTGCATTATCTGAATTTTGGAAAATGAAGAGGGACACTTTCGTGCAGGAAATACATTTTAAGAGATCAAACCCTTGAAAATGTCTAGATTACAGATATACTGTTCATTATTTAAGCCCTGCATGAGTTTAAAAAAAGAAAGTAGTTGATGTATTACCCTATTTCCTCGATTCTAAGACACCATCAATTCTAAGACACACCCTTGATTTAATAAAAACATTTTGGGGGAAAAAAACACTTCAGTAAATGTGCAGAAAAAATGTTTTTACTAGCAGACGATAGCATACATTTATTCGTGCAATTACATATCACTTTCTTAGTCAGTATCACATTCAGAGTTAGAGTTTGAGTCTAAAGATTCTTCTGAATCACTTTGGGAGTTGTTGAGGTCAGCGTTTTCCCACAAAAGATCATCCTCTGAACCATCAAGTGCATTTGTGATGCAGCATTTCTTAAATGTGGGCTCTACTATTGTTTCTGGTATTTTCTTCCAAGCAGATGACACCCATTCTGCAAGTTTTGATGCAGATGCCCTCTTAATTTTACCAGAAGGTGTCAAAGGAAGGTTTTCAGATAGCAACCATGCCTCATACTCTTTCCTTATATGATCTTTAAACGGTTTGTTCACTGAAACATCCAAGGGTTGAAGTTGGCTAGTCATGCCACCAGGAACAACCACCAAGTCACAGTGCATTCTGGCACGCTTATTCTTTATCTGTTGAGATAAATGTCCACGAAATGCATGAAGAACCAACATACTGGGTGTATTACGTAGGGCTCCTGGATGTCTACTCCAGACGATTTTTACCCAGTCTTCCATCAGCTCAGCCGTCATCCATCCATTTTTTTGTGCACGCACAATTACATCTTAGGGAAAGATCTAATTCTTGGGTATCGTTTTGTGCTTCAAAATTATATAAGGCGGCAACTTTCGGCCATCGGCAGTAATGCATAGCATCACAGTGACAAGCGGCTTTTCATAACTCGTGGTCATGATCTTGACCTCTTTAGCACTTTTAGATTTGACAGTGTCATTTCTGGGCATTTTGAAGTGTACCGGGGTTTCGTCTGCATTTCCAATTTGGTTAAACTCATAGTTTTTGTTCTTTCTTAATTCAATGACATATCGCTGGAAGTTAAGCAGCTTCTCTTGAAAGTCAGCTGGAATCTTTTGACAGATGTTCTGCGCCTGAGTGATAGTCCTTCACGACGCAAGAATCGGTCACACCAACCTCTCCTTGCTTTGAAAATTGTGTAATCTATTTAGAGAGATTTGGCAATTTCTACTGCTTTTACTTGCATTGCCTGGCGTGTGACAGACAATCCTCTTGCACGTGTCTCAATGACAAAACGAAGCACAGCTTCATCTACTTGTGGGTATCTTCCCTTCTTAGGTCGTGTAAAGCACTTGGTTGTTGCTTTACAAGCAAATATGGCAGTGCGGTCCTTCCTCCAGCGACAAATATTGACTTCATTTGTAGTAAATTTACCTCCCGCAGCTCTATTTCCGTGCTCTTCAGCGTACACAATAACTTCGCGTTTCAATGCTGCATCGTAGTGAAGTCTTTTTGAGGCCATTTTACGTTAAGTCACAATTCACTGCACTACACAACAGTACACTGTGTAACACTGCACAACAGTACACTACACAGCAGAACACTGCGTAACAGTACACTGTGTAACACTGCACAACAGTATACTATACTACAGTACAGCTCAACAGTACAACTTTTCTCCTCAGCACTACAACTTTTCTGCTCCGCACTACAAGCAGGAACTTGCTTAGCACTGTGGGAGCAGCGCTGGAGTTGGCAGCAACATCATTATACCGATACTTAAGTTTGTCCCAGGCGCTCACTCTGCACATCTTCCCCTCATCACCTCCAACAGCTGCATTTGTGTTCCAGGCTGAGTGTCGCAGGGAGGCTGGCACTTCAAGCAACTAGCATCTGCGGAGTGGGGGGTGGGGGGTGGTTTGAGCTCGTGGTGCAAGCAGCCGGCCCCACTGCTGATATCATCCGTTCGTCGCAGGCACTTCAAGCGGAGTCGTGGGGGGGAGCGGGGTGTGGAGGGCTCGTGGTGCTGGTAGCTGCACCGCTGTGAGTTGCGGAGGGGGGGGAGCTCATGGTGCCACCGCCGCACCACTGTGAGTCACAGAGGGTGGTGCGGGCGGAGGGCTCGTAGTGCCGGTAACAGCATCGCTGTGAGCTTCAGAGGGAGGGGGGGATTGAGGGAGGGCTCGTGGTGCCGGTAAAAGTGTCACGGGCCGGGCGTAGGGCTCGTGGTGCCGCCAATGCACCGCTTTGGGTCACAGAGAGGGGAGTGCAGGCGGAGGGCTTGTGGTGCTGGTAACAGCATCGCTGTGAGACGCAGAGGGGGAGGACGGGGGGAGGGCTTGTGGTGCCGGTAACAGTGTCGCGGAGCGGGCGGAGATCTCGTGGTGCCACCACTGTACCGCTGTGAGTCGCAGAGAGAGGGGGCGGGCGGAGGGCATGTGGGGCCTGCAGCTGCACCGTTGAAATAATCTGTGCGTTGCAGGGGGGGGGGGCAGCACTTCAACCCAGCAAGTAAGCAACATCAACTGTGTCACAGGTGGGGAGCGGGCAGGTGGGGAGCGGGCAGGGGGCCTGTGATTCAAGCAGCCGGCCACTGCACCTTTTCGTAAAATGCTGAAAGCTGCTGTGGCTTCTTCTGCAGAGCCCCCTAGCAGTTTTTTTTGTTTTTTGGGGGGGTTTTTTTACACATCGATTCGAAGACGCATCCCTATTTCAGACGTGAAAATGGGAACAAAGTGCGTCTTAGAATCGAGAAAATACGGTATATAAAATATTTTCTTTACAAATTGGAACACAGAAGGTAGATTTGTCTTGATTAAAGGGGTGATTTAAAAAAAAATCACTCTAGCCAACATTTATTCACTAAATAAAAGGACATGGCCACATTTTGGAAGAGGTTCCATCTTAATTAAAAAAAGAATGGTCATTCTGAGTGGGGACCTTTAGATAAAAAAAAAAATAGACAACTCATCAGGAAAGTCTGTATTGCGAGTTAAGCAAATGAAAATAATTAATACATTATTAAAATAATTCAATTTATTGGATTCCTGGAAATTGTTTTACCCGAACAGTAATGACTACACTTTTTATTCCACCCTCAGAATTCATATGAAAGGATTGATTATTTGTTTATGGAACAACACAATATTGAGTTAATTTAAAAAGCACATATTAGTCCTATTACAAATGTCACCTTTTCTTATTGGATGCTGAAAAAGCCTTTGACAGAATAGACTGGCGATATATGATTAGTATTCTGGAAAGGCTTTGGCAAACATTTTGTAAACTGTATTGGAGCTCTACTGTATATAACTCTTCAACTTCAAAGTCAATGGTACACTATCAGAATCGTATAAAATTAACAACGGAACTAGACACGGCTGCCCACTCTCTCTGCTGCTTTTTACGATAGCCCTAGAACCTTTGTTGGAAGGAATCAGAATGAACCCAAATATTATGGGTATTTCAATAGATAATTATAACCATAAGTTGTCTCTATATGCGGAAAATGTCCTTCTGACCCTGAATAATTAACTTGTCACTATGCTGCATGTGATGAAATAGAGAGAACAATTTAGTGCCATATCCAACTTCAAAATGAATTTTAACAAATTGGAGGCCCTGAATGTTTCTCTACCCCAGAATTTGATTCAGCAGCTGAAAGATAATTACTGATTCAAAAGGAACTTACATAAGGTCAACATCACTCGCTCACCAAGAGATCTATATCAGCCTAATTTTCCAATGCTTTTGAAACTAATTAAAAAAGACCTGAATGTTTGTAGTAAATAGACTATTTTGTGGTGAGGTAGAATAAATGTGGTCAAAATTAACATCCTATCTAGAATATTGTTTTTGTTCCAGACTGTCCCCATTAAACTACCCACTTTACTCATTAAAAACTGACTGAGCTGTTAATGTATGCTTACGTGGTTCACCACCGGGGGCCCCGTAGCCTAAATCTCCCCACGTATTAGCTGAGTAGTCAACAAGATGGCGTCACTGCAGCCAAGAAAGTTAATAATAGTTTACCCAACTAATCCAAGGTTTCCCCTATCCCAAACATAGTGGTTAAAGTTTACTCATTTAAATGTTAAAATGTACACAGTTTGCACTGGTTATTTTTCTTAAAAGAGTCGAAGGGGGGGACTCCCCCTTCCCTAGCTACCGCTATGTGGCCGACAAAGTATGCCCTGACTAACTACAGGACATACCACAAAGTCCTTCGGGAGGAGCATGCCCAGAATAGCTTGGGCAGCTGTACATTGAGTGCAGATAATTGTTTACAATTTGCTCTCCCAAAGGCAAGAGATCCACAGAGGTCTATGACCTTAATTGGATCTCCGCAGTTGTTTTTGTTGTTGTTTTTTGTATCCTTTCCTCCCCCCTTCCTTCCCGCTGGATTGCAGCGATGCCCGCCTGGTTGTTGATGCCCATGCCAGAGACTTCTCCAAACCAAAGACGTTGGATGTGAAGGTACAAGGCACCACACCACACCACAACCCACACATATCACTTATACTAGTTCTCCAAATCACCTCGTCATGGGGTTGATTATCTTGTCCCACAATGTGAAAGGCCTGAACAGCCCGAATAAGAGAAAGGTAGCGTGCGCGGATTATCAAAGAAGGCAGGCTGATATTATTCTAGTCCAAGAAACACACTTTAGCGCTAAGAGTACACCGAAATACCTTGACAAGCACTTCAGGCAATTCTATACCTCATCCTCTACCAAAAAAAAGCAAGGGGTAGCAATCATCTTTCATAATAAGTGCCCATTCCAAATGGAGAAAACTTTCAAAGACATGGAGGGCAGATACCTAATCTTGATAGGTTCTATCAATGGCCAAATACTTACATTAGCAACGTTATATGCTCCCAATAGTCAGGACCCACAATTTTTCACAACCGTCTTCAATAAGCTACATACAGTCGCCCAAGGACCACTAGTCGTAGCGGTTGACTTCAACATCGCTCTTAATCCTAAACTTGATAGATCGGGTCCAGCACAGCGTTATCCCAAGGCTATACCAAATGCCCTGCGTAAGGGTTTAAAAAAGAATCACCTATTAGATATATGGCGGGAACAGCACCCTCATGATAGGGACTACACCTTCTTTTCACACCCACACTCAACATATAGCAGAATCGACTACTTCTTTATCTCTAGCAGACTGGTTCCAAAGATCTCCCATACTGGGATCCATGATATTTCATGGTCAGATCACGCATCTATAGAGCTGAGATGCACACAATTAACTCTAGATAGACCGGGAGCTAATTGGAAACTGAACGAATCCCTCCTGAAAGACCCAGGATTCTCTCAATTAATTGCAGAAGAAATAAAGCAATATTTTGAGAACAACACAGGCTCGGTGGACTCTCAGCTTTCCCTATGGGAGGCCCATAAGGCGACCCTGAGAGGGGTCCTCATTGGCTTAGCCTCCAGAAAGAAAAAAATAAGAACGGCCAAGATTCGATTATTACAATCTAAATTAAAGCAGCTTTCAGATGATCATAAACAAACCAACAACCCCAGTATCCTTAAAAAACTGAAAGATGTAAAAATCGAGCTCAATCTGTTGTTAACCTCCCAGGCTGAAACTTCATTGAATTGGTCAAAGAGGATGTTTTTTGATAAAGCGAACAAGCCAGATACTATGCTTGCGAACAAATTAAGATACAAAACTCCAAACTATAACATCCAAGCTATTAGGAATAAATCAGGCGTCATTTCAGGTAACCCTAACGTCATTGTAGAAGAATTCAAAATGTACTACGAAAATCTCTATAATGGAGATAAAATAGCGCATAATCCTCAAACAGATAGAGCACGGGGAAATTTTCTCGCCAACTCTAACCTAACGAAACTGACGGCAGAGGAGAGAGAGATCTTGGGCAGAGATTTTACTTTAGAAGAGATTTCCCTAGTCATTAGTAACCTGAAGGCGTCAAAGGCACCAGGGCCAGACGGCTTTTCAGGCTTATATTATAAAAAATATAGTGAAATATTAGCCCCCTACCTGCTCAAAGTATTCAACACAGTTCTGGCGGGCAGCCCCTTCCCCGAACATATGCTCCAACCTCGATATCAATAATCCATAAACCAGGAAAAGATCCCCTAGATTGTAAGAGTTATAGGCCCGTCTCACTCATCAATACAGATATCAAAATATATGCTAAATTAATTGCCAACCGTTTAAGTCAGATCCTACCTAGACTAATACACCCAGATCAGGTCGGCTTTGTTAAAGATAGACAGGCGGCCGATAACATCCGACGAATCATCGATCTGTTAGAAATAGCCAATTCCAACAAAGTAAAAGTTATGGTGTTAAGTCTAGATGCCGAAAAGGCGTTTGATAGGATTGACTGGGCATATTTGAAAGATACGCTTGGAGCATTTGGATTCGATAGTCACTTAATCACAGCCATAATGGCACTCTACGCAGGCCCAACAGCTAGAGTTATTCACCAAGGGTTCCCCTCGTTTCCCTTCAAGATCAGAAGTGGAACAAGACAGGGTTGCCCCTTATCCCCCCTGCTCTTTGCCATGTGTATGGAGCCCCTCGCGGCCCAAGTAAAGGATAACCTGGATATTTCAGGGATTGAAATCGAAACTCAAATTCACAAAATGGCCCTATATGCGGACGATGTCCTTATGATTTTGTCCAAGCCCCTCACCTCTCTCCCCAATCTCTTCAGCTTGCTGGACAAATTTAACAAAATATCAGGTTTCAAGATCAACCAAACGAAATCAGAGGCCTTAAACATCACGATCCCGAAAGCTGAAGAAAAGCTTATATCACTTAATTTTAACTTCCGGTGGCAAAACAAAGCGATCAAATATCTAGGGGTCTTTATTCCCCGTACTTACCGGGAATTATACAAAGCTAACTACCCCAAGCTCATTCGAACCCTGAGAGAAGATTTAAGGCGCTGGTCAAAATTTAATATATCATGGATAGGCAAAATATACAGTATAAAGATGAATCTACTCCCACGCATTTTGTACCTTTTCCAAACACTCCCAGTCCCCCTGAATATGACAGAAATTAGCAATTTACAAGCCACCTTATCCAAATTTATATGGGGGGGTAAGAAGGCACGAATTAACAAACAAACATTACTGAAACAACCGACAGAAGGTGGCCTGGCAGTACCTTGCTTGGTATCATACTACAGAGCGGCCCAATTATGTCAAATCTCTCAATGGCAGATAAACCCCGATTCGAAAAGGTGGGTAGCAGTCGAGAGCGCGGCCTGCTCCCCATTGGAGCTGAGCCACCTGATGTGGACCCCAAAAATAGCGAGATTAAAAGCTATACAACAGCCGCTATCCTCAATGACCAATTCACTAGCAATCTGGGATGCTGTAAAACTCAAATGTGGCCTTACCACCAAAAATACATTGATGACGCCCCTATGGGGGAATCCACACTTTGCTCCAGGTCTAGATAGTGCAAACTTTATCATATGGAAACACAATCATATCTCAAGACTTAAAGATCTGGACGGAGGAGACAAAATTATAACATTTGACCAAATTAGAACAGATAAAAAGATCCCGCACTCCGAATTTTTTAGGTACCTCCAGATCAGAGCATTTTATAACAAAACTAGCCCACATCCCCCATTGACAATATTTGAAAAGCTCTGTCTCCAAGAGACAACAACTAAGGGACTCACATCGCAGTTGTATAGAGAAGTGGTCGGTTCAGCTGCCAAAGTCACGCAAAAATTAGGATACATGTTAAAATGGGAAGCAGATCTCGGTGAGACTATAGATGAAGATTCATGGACTGAGATAGCAACGGCAGCTGCCAAGAGCTCAATATGTACAACATTGAAGGAGAACGCATATAAAGTCCTGATGAGGTGGTATCTGACCCCACTCAAATTATCGAAATTTTCCAAAGGGATCTCCCCACTGTGCCCTCGACAATGCGGAGAACCGGCAGATCTGTTACATATGCTGTGGTCCTGCCCTCGACTGGCCCCGTTATGGCATAAAATCAGAGATTGGCTTGAGAGGATTTTGGGTCTCAAAATTCCATTCGACCCAAGGCTCTTCTTATTGGGTAGAGCCCATAGGGGAATCTCAAAAGCAGACCTTAAACTTATTGCTCACTTTGCAACAGCAGCGAGGTGCGAGATCGCAGCTATATGGAAGCAACGTGAAATTCCTTCAATTTCCAAGATTCGAAACAAAATTTGGTTCGTCTGCCAGATGGAGAAGTTAACAAGTTTAGTTAACGACTCTGGCGATAATTTTCTAAAAGTCTGGTCACCATGGTTGGCACAGACAGACATCCCAGGGGTAGTAAGATCCACAATATTGCTTTGATAATATTAAAATGCATTCTCCTATAATGCTGTAACAGACTGGAGTTCCGGAAAGGCTCAATCACATACAAAACCCACAGGATCCAGCGGAGAATAGTTACATCCTAGGCAATTATTGATAGCAGAACGACCCCGAAGACTCGGTATGGTATCGTGGCAGTCCGGCATTCCCCCCCATCCCCTCCTCCTCCCTACCGTCCCCTTTTCTCTTTAGTTATTTATTATTTTTAATATTTACGGTCAAAATACTACTGTAATTGAATGTACCACAGTCGTTATACAGATCAGATCTTGAAAATGCATGACACAATTTTGATCCGGCAATGTATTATGGCTGTAACATACTTGTAAAACCAATAAAAATGACAAGTTAAAAAAAAAAAACAAAAAAAAAAAAAAAACTGACTGAGCTGTGCACATACATTTATATGGAAACAAAAAAATTTTGCACATACATTTATATGGAAACAAAAAAAATCGTAGAATGAAGAATAAAGTATGAATTTGCACCAAGCAATCAGTGTTTGGCTACTCTAACTTATTTGATTCGCATGCAAACGGAAAGCACAAACTAGAGGTACAGATTGAACAAAACTTGTACAAACAATTGACTTTGATCCTTTCGACTGGGTTGACAAAGATCTGAGACCTGAGTTGTGAAAAGATCACGCTTTGATCCCTGATATTATACAAATCTGGGAAGCTTCCACCTCCAAGTTTAATCTCACTTTCCCTTTTCCGCTAAACCCTAACTTTGTCGATCCAGAATTTACCCCAGGTATCCTACATAGGGGCTTTAATAGGTGGAGGAATGCAAACATTATCAGAATATCAAATATGCCTTTTGTTGACCAACTAAAACATTTTTTTTCAATTTAAAGATAAACATCGATGGCCAAACCGTGAACTATAGCCCTACATACAAATCAAACGTTTTATTCTATCACGCTAAGTAAATGGGAAAAAAAATTTGAGATGAAATACAGCTTTTGAATCCGTTTCCCTTTGCCCAAGTGCTGCTGGTCACAATCTCACGGTGCTCTATAATTTACTCTTCGGAAAAAAATTGTTTACTTAAAACGCGTTACACATTTACTTGGGAGAGAGAACTGGGAGAACGAATGTCGATCAAAAAAAAAAAAGAGAGAACACATGCAATCCTATTTAACTGATATACCCCTACTACACTACATAATATTCCCTACTGCGTCCGACCTTTGTTACGGAGGATATGGTAGAAAGGGGGCCGTGTCTCATATCTGGTGGGAATTTCATGTTATCAAAGCTTTCTGGAGAAAAGTTATCCAGATAATTGAAGCAACAACCAAAAAAAGGTTTCCAGACGATCCATGAATCATGTTGGTTAATAGAGCTAGAATTTCAGGATCTAAGATGAATTTTTTTATTTTGCACCTATTAACTGCTGCCAAAAGTCCTATTATTTTGGAAACAGCAAATGGCACGTCTGTTCGAAAACTGGATGGTCAGAATTTGAGGCACATTCTTGATGAAAATCTTGATAATCAAAATACAGTACTACAGACAAGTTTGAGCAGACATGGTCCCCCTGACAGACATATAAGTCACAAACAAAAATTATAAAGTTGGAGATTAGTTGGATAAACTGGTCACTACCAGTTCAATAATTGGTTTACCATAGGATTTTTGGATTTCACGCTTGGCATGAAATGTGTGAAGTAATAGTCTCCTGTCGATCAGATTCAGGTCTTGAACCCATTCAAACATTGAAATCTGATGTGGGAGAAAATTAGTCCCTTTTTCAACAGATTATGCTGGTGAGGGTTTAAAATGGTTTGAGACAGATTGAAGATCTTTAGTGACTCTATATTTGTATCTAATACTGTTGTCTCTTCCAATATTGTTGCCTTTTTTTTCTCGCAGGGTTCTTTTTCCCTCTGCGGGTTTGGCGTTTGGTTGTTACACGTCTAAAAAAAAAGAATCGACCTTACTTGGAAGAGACTATTGATGGCCTTTATTACTAAGAAAGTGATGTGTTTAGTTAGACTGTATTGTTGACTCACTCTCAGAGATCTTAGCATCTGAAGAAGAATAGTCAGTCATGTTACTCCACTTATTTTGTCTAGAGGGGTACGTGTAGATAGTGCCCTGTTCATAATGATGGCTATCTCAGATGAAGTTACTGTACAATGTTTTCTATCCTTTCATTCTGTTTTTAATTTATCCATATTCATCTTTAGTCATCTTTCATAGTCCTCAAAATCTTGAAAGGACATTAACACTTTGGAACAGTTAGATAGAGCTTTTCTTCTTATTCTGTAGCAAACCATTTAAAGTGATGTGGTGCTACATATGTGCCCAGTATCCCTGAACAATAGGGCCAGGGATCTCCTCACCAACCTGCTTCTGGCATTAGCCAAGAGGGCTATATATAAGTCCAGGAAACAGCGTTTGCCTGGGGAGGTATCCCTTACCTGCCAGGCTGTTCCCGGGTGCTGGTGTTCACCCACACTGTGGTCACTGGGCAGGTACATGCATTTACCTCCCTGTGGGCCTTAAGTGAAGTGCTTTGCTCGATATCCCGACATCCAGTTTCATTTACACTACACCTCCTATTATAGTGCACAAATTTTTTTTATGCTACAGTTGCACTGATTTCTGGTTTACTTGTATTTTAATTTTAAGCCTTCTCTGTTCGGATTGGTCTAAATGATTAACAAGATGTTCATATCCTTTGATTTGCTGGCTTTGCAGCAATCATGCTAAGACTTAAGAATAGACCTAGTACTTAAGCCTCGGCTATAGTAGGCGTGCGCGCGACGGAGCGCATGGCATCACGCGGTCCTGTTGCAGGGACGAACTGTGGCCTGTGGGATCTGGTGGAGGAGACGCGACAGAGAGGTGTGCTCATGACGTCACATGAGTAGTTCGCCCTCATTAGCTGAATTCCGCATGTAACCCGGCCGTATGTGCGACAGAATTTAAAAAAAAAAAATTCTGTGAGGTCGCGCTCTATGGCCTGCCTCATAGAGGTACGGCCTTTTGTTCTCGTCGCGCTAAGTATGGACGCGTCCTTAGGCTGAGTTTATATTGGGGGGCTACGGCGACGCAACCGCATGATGTCAGCCGTCGCCGTCCTACAGCGATTCCTGCACTCTGGTGCAGGAGACCAGAGATCGGGACCGGGTGGGGGCATGGCCGTGTGCGGTTCGCCTTCATTGGCTGAACTGCTCATGTGACCGTGACGTTACCCCTCGATCGCTGGAAATATCAAAATCTTCTGGCTTCCAGCGATCGCGACGGCTGATGTCGCCCGCCCACTATGGGCACCCACAACCGACAACATGTACTTGCTACGGCGCTGCACAATGTCACAGTCACCGTAGCAAGTACTATAAAATTGGCCTTAGGCCTGGGACATAGTGAAATCAGCGTCGCTGAGGCGGGCTGAGCCGCGCTGAACAGATGCACAAAGCCCCTGCATCTGTAATCAGCACGGCTATAGTTCTCCCTCCGCATGCGTGCTGATGCGTGCGGAGGCTGAGAAACTTCCCAGAGACAGGCAAGTTTGAAATTTGCCGCTCGGGAAAGCGGAGGAGCGGTCACGTGACCGCTCCCATCCAATGGGGCTGCAGCCGGCCCGGCATTTTAACTACAGAGCCACCAGACCAGACAGAGGCAGCACAGAGGTGTGTGTGTGTGTGTGTGTGTGTGTGTGTTGTATGTGTGTGAATATATTTATCAAAGTTGCACAATGTTAATAAATAAGTTATTCTCACATGTCTTTTTTTTTAATTTTTAAAATATTATATAATGTACACACACACACACACACACACACACACACACACACACACACACACACACACACACACACACACACACACACACACACACACACACACGTTCCCCAGTGACACACAAACACACAGACCACTTCAAAGTGACACACACACACACACACACACACACACACACACACTGACAGCTACCAAGTGACACACACACACAGTGATACCCGCCTCCCAAGCGCGCTTGCTGTCTCCTCTGCCAGGACAGCAAAAAGCTCCTGGTAGAGCGAGCGGCAGCAAGCAACAGCGAGCAGCAGCACCAAAGTCTTTACTATGTCCCAGGCCTTAGTGGTAATTTAAGCTATGTATGTGCACATTGTTACTATAGCCACATAGCTGTATGCAAAGCTGCCTTGTGCTAGAAGCTTTTCTACTTACTCCATAGCAAACCATTTATTGATGTGGTGCTTCATATGTGCACATATTTACTATTGCTACATACTGTAGTTGCCTCATCATGCTGGTAGCCTTTTGCCTACTCTATAGCAAACCATTTAAATTGATATGGTGCTATATATCTATATACTGCCACTGTTTTAGCGATATACTGGCTTCCCCTTGATTACCTGGATCCACTTGCTGTTGGCTTCTACCATTGTTACAGCTTTTTAAGCATGCTCAGTCATTCCTACCACAGATACTCATTGTATGCATTGTATTATTTAGCCTCTCTGTTAGCACGCCTGTATCACTGTACCACTCTAGGTAGGAAGCATATACACCTCTAATTAGGTGATTCTCTTTCGGCTCTGATTGGTGTTTAATCCCCCTTACCATCATCCCACTATTACTCATCTTTAAATTACTGCTCAGACTCTACTACAGCGATATGTTTTAATCAATGTATTAAATGCTATGTTTTACTTTTTCTTTGTTTTACTTTGGTTGTGTGCAACAAGAGAATTTTCATGGCGTATACACCTCCCTGTATCCTCCACTGTGTTTTTTAGGTAATGACTTGTCTTCATTTAAACCAGTTATGAAACAATAGCACAGTTTACCATGGCATTTTTGGGGTAGTTTTAAGTTTTTTATTCTCTGCTGGTGACCAATTGGTATAGTCAGCGGTGAAAAATACATTGCTTACAGAAGTGTACAGAAGAAAAAGTCCATATTTAACCGCACTCGGTATCATATTAAGCCAAGATTAAAATGTAACTTTTATTCTACAAATAAAATAATCACATCTAAAAATTATTAATAATCGATAAGTTATATTATATGTATATACAGTTGTACCCCTTAATAACGCAGTCCTTGGGGGCCACAGAATGAGACCATTTACCGGCATCTTAGAAACTTAACATCTACATAATACACTGTGCACGGCACCACAAAATGTGTGTTGTGTCATGTGTTGTGTCATGTGACCCTCCTCTGCGACACCGCGCACAAGAGCTGGCAGTTGCACAGAGGAGAGCACGTGGTACAGCCATATGAAGTGAGGGGAGAGCTCTAGATGCCGGTAAGTCAAATCTTTGGAGCCACGCTCAGACCGCATTATAAGCGGATTCGCGTTGTAGCGGATCGTGCTATAACAGGGTTGTACCCCACATATCCTACATTAGCAAAGGTCCTATATGATGCACCCCTGTTATAACTCAGAGTTATCTTATTCCACAGTGGTGTATGACCATATATATGCGTGTGGGTAATGTACACTAGGCAAATATTTATAATATTTCTTCCCACATGCATATATGTATGTGTGTATATATATATATATATATATATATATATATATATATACTGTATTGTCATACATCACTGTGGGATAAGATAACACATAAATAAGAGACCTCTGTAGAGGTTATTTACATAAGAAGTCCAGAAGGCTGCTCCTGGCTGGATAACCACTCCTTGCCCGGCCCAAAGGAGTGTTAGTATCTAGGTAGTGTTAATTAGGTGTAGGTGCTAAGTATCTTGGGTTACCTGAATTGGCTGCAGGAGACAAGTGGGCTAACCAAGTACTTGCCACGCAGCTGGGGAACGGTGCACGTCGTCACGTGTGCGCCCCGTGCGTTAGAGAAGTGCAAAGGACGTGTTTCCCCAATTCTTTACATCTATACAGTATAAGTGTGTGCCAGCTGCTATGACAAATATATATATGTATATACAGTATGTGTGTGTGTGTGTGTGTATATATATATATATATATATATATATATATATATACACAGTGTGTGTGTGTGTATGTATATATATATATATATATATATATATATATATATATATATATATATATATATATATACACACACACACACACACACACACACACACACACACACACACACACACACACACACACACACACACACACACACACATATATATCTACAGTTAGGTCCGGAAATAATTGGACACTGACGCAATTTTCATAATTTTGACTCTGTACGCCACCACAATGGATTTGAAATGAAACAACCGAGATGCAGTAGAAGTGCAGACTTTCAGCTTTAAATCAAGTGGTTGAACAAAAATATCGTATGAAACGTTTAGGAATTGCAACCATTTTCACACACAGTCCCCTTATTTCAGGGGCTCAAATGTAATTGGACAAATTAACACAATCATAAATAAAATGTTCATTTTTAATACTCCTGAGAATCCTTTGCAGGCAATGACTGCTTGAAGTCTGGAACGCATGGATATATATATACAGTGGCGGCCGGTTTCAATCTAATGCGGCTGCCGCCGCAGTTTAAAAGCAGCTGCGGGCGGCGCGCGCTTATCTTTGGCCGTTTTCGGTTGGTTTTCCCGCGCCTCGGGCGCTTTCAATAGTAAGCGCCATTAGCGCTTATCTATTGAAGTAGCCGCCGCGCGGGAAACTCCGTTTTAAACGGAGAGCATCCCCGCGGTTAGCCCGCTATGCACATGGCAAGCTTTAGAATAAGCTTGGCCGGGACAGTATATATATATATATATATATATATATATATATATATATATATATATATATATATACAGGCATACCCCGCATTAACGTACGCAATGGGACCGGAGCATGTATGTAAAGCGAAAATGTACTTAAAGTCAAGCACTACCTTTTCCCACTTATTGATGCATGTACTGTACGGCAATCGTTATATACGTGCATAACTGATGTAAATAACGCATTTGTAACAGGCTCTATAGTCTCCCCGCTTGTGCACAGCTTCGGTACAGGTAGGGAGCCGGTATTGCTGTTCAGGACGTGATGACAGGCGCATGCGTGAGCTGCCGTTTGCCTATTGAGTGATATGTACTTACTCGCGAGTGTACTTAAAGTGAGTGTACTTAAAGCGGGGTATGCCTGTATATATATATATATAGATATATATATATATATCTATATATATATATATATATATCCAATTAAGAATATCACTTGTGAGCACATTCACATGTTTTAGGCTGCAATCCCAGTCAGCACTGGAGCACGTGCGCCCGGTAGGGGCGGCGGTGCGTGCACTGAGGTCCTGGGTCAGAGGGTGAGTTTGCGACAGGAGGGGGTTTGCAGGGGCATGGCCATGACCTCATGTGGCTGGTTCTCCCTCATTGGGTGTACCACAGGCGGGGGCATGACCGCGCCTCCGTCGCAAACTCTGAGCTTAAATTCCCCTGTCTCAGTTATAACATGTCGCGCACCGCTGGGGAAATGTGCGTGACAGGGTACTAACTGGGACCGGACTGACTGGGGGGGGCGGAGCTTGAACGCACCTGTAGAAGGTACTGGGGCCGCGGCCTTAGACAGGTCTGCAACCTTGCCTTTCACCACTTTCACCTAACTCAGGGGTGCGCAGACTGGGGGGCGCGCCTGGCAGGCCTATCACGTTATATAGATGTGTATCTTCAACCCCTTGTAAACTCATTCACCTCTTATTTAAGGCAGCGGTGTGCAAACTGGGGGGGCGGGGCATGAGATTTGTCTGTGGGGGGGGGGTGCGGTCAGTTGCAGAGGTCTCGTGCTCTTCCCCAAGGCATTTAAATGAAATGCCGGGGGACCGCGTGAGGCCTCTGCAACCTCTACTTACCGAGGTTCAGCCGGCGTCTGGACACATGACCATGATGCCGTGGGGTCATGTGACGACACAGTTGCCACGGAAACGTGACGTCAAATGACGCTGCGGGTCACATGACGTGACAGAGTAGTACTTCTGGATCAAAAACAACCAAAGTATTAACACAAAAAACAGGAAAATACAGGGGTACCGTTGTTCATCACACAACATAGTAGCCAGGCCCACCAAATTCGAACGATTGTAACAAAAATATTGGGACGTACTGAACTTGGATAAGGATTTGAGACCATTTACAATCAAAGGTCCCAAATTTGTTTACAAAAGAGCTAAACCTTTTTCAGCTTTCCTTACTCCAAGCCAGTATAGATCCCAAAACCAGGAGGGCAATAGGCTTGAAACTTTGAAAGGGTTTTGTGGTAACTGCAAAATATGCATGTATGCAAATCAAACAAAAACTTTTATTGATAAGTTTGGATAAAGATTTCAAAATCCAAACTGTTATAAATTGCAATACTAACTTTGTAATTTATTATCCGAAATGCGGATGTGACAAAGGGTATGTGGGCAGAACTATTCGCCCTTTGAAACAAAGAATAATGGAACATGTTAGATCTGTTAAAAAAAAAAAAAGACACATTAGTTATCCGGTATCTAGACATTTCTCAGAATGTCCAAAAGGCGGACTGAATAACTTCAAATTTCTAGGTATAGAACATATCAAGATGCCCTTTAGGGGGGAGTGACCGTCTTAATATTTTTAACAAACGGGAGATGTACTGGATTCATAGACTGAGTGCTCTCTCCCCATCTGGTATCAATACTGATTGGGAGTTGTATCATTTTCTTTGATCTGTCACGTCTTTGCATGTAGGATATTCCCTATGCAACTGCATAACTTTGCGAACAGCAGGGCATATATGTACACTTATGTGGATTTTGGTCACATCGTTGAGAATAATCTTTGTAAATTATACATAATCTTTATACATATTGACCATGAATTTTTACTTCATCCCCAGACCATTCGACCTGCTGCAATAATGAGAATACTACTTTGATCACTAATTTCATGAGGAAATATCCATTGAGACCCAATACAATGTTGATAAATATTTGTATTTGGATAGATGCATAAGTGTGTACATAGTTTAAGAGATTATTAATCTCATGAAGAGTGTTAGTTCATATCTTCTGCTAACATGTACTGGCTGTCAGGGTCTCCTAGACCTCCTGCCTAACCATAGTTCTTCTTTGTCCACTGGGTGTGCTGCTGTCTTCTGTTTCCTCTGGGTTCCTCTGTCTGCCTGTCTGTCTTCTTGTTGCTCCTGTCTCTGCCCTTTGTAGCTTCTGCTTCCTGGTTGGTTCAATTGCCTCTGTTTCTAGTCAGACTCCTATGCACATGCCTCTGTCTTTGATTCCTGATCTGTTCCTGTTCCTGTACCTGTATTTGTAGTCTGTTCACAGTAAAGGCCCTTGCTAGTAATCTGGCTTGTCCCTGTTTGTTCCTTGCTCCCCGGTCTCAGTCCCTGCTCCCCGGTCTCAGTCCCTGCTCCCTGTTCTCAGTCCCTGCTCCCGGACCTGTCCTGCCCCGCCTGGCCTGTTCCAGTCTCCTCGTTGCTGACCTCTGCTTGTTACCTGACTTCGCTACCTGCCGCCTGCCTCGGACCCCTGCTTGTGACCCCTACTTCGCTTCCTGCTGTTCCGGCCTATCTTAATTATGGTATTTGATTTTCATGTACAGTATTGCTTTTGTATTGTCTGCTTCCTTAGCTTTGTTGACTTCTAATTAGTTTTATATATACAGTCAAATTTTAAATATATGATTTAATATATCGTGTCCCACATGGGAAGTAATATTAAAAAGTTGACAGTGTATTACATTTATCTAATCATTATCATAGTGCTAAATATGTTTGACACCTGGTTAGTTATAAACACTGTCTTTGGAGATGTATATAAAAATTTGGTCTGTGTGAGTGTTTCCCATTTCTAATCATCTCTGTTTAAAAGAAATATGTAAAACTAGCTGAGAGACCCGGCGTTGCCCGGGATGTAAATCCCTAATAATTGTTTTGGTGGGGTGGTGAATCTTGGGTGGGGGGAGTGAATCGTGGGTGAATCTTGGGGGGGGGGGTGAATCTTGCGTGGGAGTTCCCCCGTCCCAGGCGATAGGTTCCCCCCCCCCGTCCCCAGTGCTTGTTTCCCCCCCCTCCCCCCCCAGGTGCTTGTTTCCCTCCCCCAACCCCGTCCCTGGCGGTGTTTCTCCCCCTGTCCCCTGTGTGTGTGTTCCCCCCCTCTCCAACCCTCCCCGGCGCTTCAGGCGGTCCCCGCTGAGGAGAGGGGTGAGAGAACGGGGCCCGCTCCTTTCACCCCCCGTACTGAGTGAAACTGGAGGCTTTCCCCCAAAACGGAGCCTGCGACAGAGGAGCCAGCAGAGGCGACAGTCACGTTCCCCCCCTCACCTTTGTCGCCGGGCCGCGGGGTGAGGAGGAGAAGAGTGGCCGGGTGGTTGTGCGTCTTAGTCTCCCCCCCCACGCGGAGCTGTGTCGGCGGCGGGTGAGAATGTGAATGTTGGGTATGTGAGGTCATAGAACCACGCAGGACAATGAGAGGCGTGCGGGGGCAGGGCCGGTCCACGGACCAATCAGATTGGCCAGAGACTGAGTGACAGACAAACGGACCAATCAGATTGCCCACAAGCACAGCAAACAAACAACGGTTTCAGTTTTATATATATATATATATATATATATATATAGATAAATATAGTGTATAGTAGAGATACATTAACAAATACATTGTTACACAACAGTAGAATGTTTATGTATCCAGTTAGAGATTTTATGTAATATTAATATTCATTTTCTAAAAGATTGTATTTGTACAGGTGTTTTTAACTTTTTTCTGAGTGGCCATACATTATGTATACACGATTGTTTTTAAAATTTCTAATATCTAGTCGTCAGTCCTCCCATCTGTGACATACAGCCTAATCTAGGTTAACATCAATCACCTAGGGTGGTTAATACATCCGTTCGCCAATGCTTTTGGCAATCTTTATCTGTGCCTTTTAGCATTCACCTGTGCTCACACACAGGCATTGGCCAAAAAATGTCACGGAATGCGCATATGCTACAAAGAGGAGGTCCTCTACTCTTTGATAAAGCACCATCCGGCGTGAAATGCATAAGAGTGTTTTTATCCTGTACCACATGTGCCAATAATTTTTTTCTTAGGCTATGGCCCCACTGTCTGCGCTGCACGCGCGTCTGCCAGGCTGGCGGCGCGTGCAGCCGAGTTCCCCGGTCTGCAGGGAGCTGCAGGGGGAAAGACAGGGGGACAAGACGGGGGTGCGGCCATGCCGTCACCCGGCAGGTTCGCCCTCATCTGAACCGCCGGGGGGCGTGGCCTAGCGCTCAGTCGCTAGTTCTAATCACAATTTTAATGTGTACCTGAAAATCTCGCCGTGCGGCGGCCCCCCCCCCCCCCCGCAGTGGGCCCGGCCCCATTTAGTGGCGGCTCTTGTCCCCGCAGCACCCGCCATAGCGGGCGCTGCAGCAGACAGCGGGGACCTAGCCTTAGAGCTTACTTACTAGCTTACTTACTAGCCCTCCGTGTGTTCTCTTCGATTGTGCACCGCCACCTTTTTTCTCTCTTCTACTAATGGATTTTGGTACAAATTTACTAAGCGGTGATATTCCTTAAGACACCATCTGGCACTTGAAGACACCTTACAGCAAATTTAAACCCGGAAGTTTTATGGTAGAGCACGGTTTAGTACAGTAAATATGCCCTTATAGCTATACAGTAAATCATTAAAATAATTATTTAACATTGTATTTGAGTACAGCAATATATCTGGTTCATTTTGCTTCTCTCTTTTTACAGTCTAGCTTCTAATAGTCTTTCTGAATTCCATTTATTCTGAGCATAGGTTGGGGAAAGTGCATCTAATATGGGTCTGGGCCTTTACATTTTTTAAGATCACTGTTAGTAAGTCTCTTAACCACATTGCACATGCTCAAGAACATGCTTTAAAGTTGCTGAGTAAGCTGGAATGCTGCTGAAGTATCTGACCTCTAGATCAGTAGTTTGCAGTTGCGTGAAGGAATTCGTGGCCACTTTCTGCAGTATAACCTGACTCAGGAGTTAGAACGGACCAGCCTTTTTGCGCATGTTAGATTTTCAAGGTTTTCGGCATGTGGCTCCCAGAAAGAAGGCTGGAGTTTCTTTTCTTTCGTTCATCAGGAGTCCCTTTCATGTTTCCTAATTGAAACCGTGTGTGTCCCAGCGTGGAGCTTACGATGTGTATGCCCTCCGGCACTCCTGTTTCTAATTTCCTGACTTAAAAGCATAGCCCATCAAAAGGAGTAGAGCTACAATCATTTCTTTCTCACATGCTGCTAGTAGGCCTTGCTCCACCGAAGTGCCTTTCTCCTTGGCCACTTTTGGTCCATGAGTTTAAACCTCTTCACAGACGTAGTGGCCTGCAGTGCTTTACTTGCAGTGCCTTGGTGGCCCCTCTTGCACTGTATGGGTTATGTTTTTTCTTTGTCGGTGCCCAAATTAATATGTGGGCTGTGCCTCGTAGTACGCTCCACTTTCTCTCTCTTGTTGTGGTTCCTTTAAGCTCAGCAGATAGACTCGTGGTTGGAATGTTTTTTTCTTTCTTCTTTCTTTAATGTGGCTTTAACTATTTTTGACATTATACAAGAATGGGAAACAATGCGTTTAGAGGGGCTTTATGTAAACAGATCAGTCACTTAGAGCAATAGTTACAGCTTTGTATGGCTGGTTCAATTATTACATTAGAGTACCGTACCAAACCGTTTCTGCTACTTATTCTTACAACCACTCACTTAAAGATGATGAAATATGTCTCTGGTGATTTGCTGCTATTGTGGGTTTTCAGGGGTGTAACTCGTTCCTTATAAAATATATTTAACATGTCAAATACTGTATGCTTTAACTATTGCAAGTTTTATCTGCTGGAAAACTCTCCAAGCTACAGATTAAAAAAATCGTAGTAACCCTACTCAGTATCTCTTTTGTTAGTCTTTTTTAATGCATTGCACTTAACATTAAAGAAATTAACTCCTAATACACCTGTGTGATGGCATAGTATTAAAGGGGAAATCTGCTATTTTGCTACAGAAACAAAACCTAAGATCTGACTCCAAAAGACTGTTCACGGTCCCAAGGTTGAGCAAAGTATCCAGCCGCTCCTCTTATCGTGCACCCAAAACTGGAATAATATACCGGAGACTCTCACATCCACCACCAGTCTAAGTTCTTTCAAAACTAAAGCTGTCTCACATTTTAACCTGCTCTATAACTCTTACATACGCCTATTATATATATTATCTATAACTCTTACATACGCCTATTATATATATTATCTCTAACTGTGCATGCTATGTATTGTATATAATGTATACTCTGTTCACTTATGTAAGTGTATTTGTAACTATGTATTATTTGTCATCTTAGTCTCCAGGACATACTTGAAAACGGGAGGTAACTCAATGTATTACTTAAGTAATAATCCCGAAGAACAGGTCACTACTGGCCAATAATGCCCTGGCTGGAATAGTTGAAGGCCCGAGGCAAAGCCGAGGGACTTTAACCCAGCCAGGGCATTATTGGCCAGAAATGCCCTGTTCTGAGGGGATTATTACTATTATTGGCTAAATGTAGACTTTTTTCATAAATAATAGACACTTTTGTACAGTTATATAGATTTTTTTTTAATTAAAATAAAATGGTAAATACATTAAAGCACCTCTATAACTACTTGCACTGCAGCTATCTATAGCCACACACTGCCACCCCCTTGTGTAAACACAAATACACACAACACACTGCAGCTCTACACACAAACAGCTACACACACACACAAAACGCATAAACTGCTGCTACACACAAACTCTGTAGCTATATCCAAACTGCTGCTGCTATACACACATACAACACAACAGCACCACACACACTAGAGCTCCACACACACACAAGCTACACACACACACACACACACACACTCTGCAGGAGCCACACACACACAAACTCTGCAGCAGACAGACACACACAAACTCTGCAGCGGACTGTCACGCCTGTATGCCCGCAGACCAAGCTAGACCCCAGTACTGAGGTGGGAACGGTATGATACCACACACCCACAGCAGTGGGAGCAAGCCCGGAGTGTGGTATAGGGTTGCTGGGCCTGTTGGAAGAGTGTTAGTAATACATGGAATGCTTGGGGGTGTCCGTGAGAGTAGTCGTGTCCGTTAGCCAATGTTCAGGGGATCCAGAGAGTAGAGTCGTCAGAGAGCAAGCCAGGTCCTAGGAAGCCAGAGGTCAGCGAAGTCGTATGCGTAGCAGGGTTCAAGGGGTTACCAGAGAGCAGAGTAGTCCAGGGAGAGTAGGGGTCAAAGCCAGGGAAATCCAAAGTAATACAGGAGCAGGTATTCACAGGAGCACAGAGGGAGCACAGCATAGGACAGGTACACACAGAGAAACAGGAACTATGCAGAGCGAGGAAGAGGTGGACAGACAGGGATTATAAAGTATGGCACCACAGGGGAAGGTAAATGAGCTACCACGGGGGAGGGTGAGCGGGGAGGATTACAGCAGGGGCTGCGGGAACGCGTGGGTACGCGAGACCTGCGGGGAACGCGCTGCGGCAAGGGGAGAGAGGTAGACGGTGAAGGAGAGGAGCGGGAAGGGGCAGAAAGGATAATGGGAGCTGGGAGAGAGGAAAAGGAAGAGGAAGGAATCTCCTGAGTCGTCACACGGACACACACATAAACTCTGCAGCCGACACACACACACAAACTCTGCAGCAGACACACACACACACTCTGTTGCAGACACACACACACAAACTCTGTTGCAGACACACACACACAAACTCTGTTGCAGACACACACACACAAACTCTGTTGCAGACACACACACACACACACACACACACACACATACAAACTCTGCAGCAGACACACACACACTAGATAGAAACTGCAACTACAAACACACTCTGCAGACAGACACTTACTTTGCAACTACAAACACACTCTCCCCCTCCTGAATCAACTGTGTTTGTGCCGCTGTGTTCACGGAGGGAGGGGGAGGAGTCACTGCCTGGCTGCTGCCTCCTGGCCAATCCCCTGCCCTGTCTGAGAGCTGTTCCTGCCTCCTGACCAATCCCCTGCCCTGTCTCAGAGCTGTTCTGACAAAAGGAAAAGCTGATTGGCTAGAAATAAACACTTTGCAAGCTGCCACTTTTAACCAATCAGAGAGCAGAGATTTCAATAATGACCGGAATTTTACAGCTTTAGCCTATAATTCCTGGTAAAACATTTTATATTTAAATAAAACATTTCAAAAACACCTTTAGTGTAGTTGTCTTATTTACTATTGTTTAATTTCTTTAGAAATTAAAGAGGCAATCCAAACCGTTTTTTTCTTCATTTGTTTCATACAGGATTGAAACGGGGTTTTGAAAGCTGAACCCCATTAATTTAATTTAATCTCTGGGGACCCCCAGCTTCCAGAGACACCTACATAATGGGTGCTGGTAGCCACTCCAGTGTTCACATTATGGCAGATTTTCAAAGCTTCTGGGCCCTGCGGGCCAATAGGAAGCTGTGACTTTATCAGGGTTGGCTTCCTATGGGCCCATGTGATGGGGCTTTAAACTGCAGAGAGATCCCTTTCAGATGTAAGTATCTCTGGAAGCAGATGGTCTCCAGTGCTGAAATTAATGTGATTAAGCTTCGGAAACCCCCTGCTTCAATCCTGAATTGCTCCTTTAAGAAGAATTTTGTGATCACTGGGCCCCCTGCTAGAGGGCCAATAAATATAAAGTGGGAAGGGGGTTTGCCTGTGCAAACTCCTGTTAAAGCAATAGGGGAGCTACTGCCACTGACAAGTGACTAGTGAACGGTGCTTTGGGTATATGCACAGAAGAAAGTAGGGTAGAGATAGAACCCAAATACAGCACTCAGGTTCACACTCTGGTGATGAATGAATAGTTTAAAACATAACTTTATTAACTGCACCAAGTATATAAAATATTGGGTATTAAAAACAACGACCTGAAGGTATTCTGACCTTCAATACTGAAACCGTATAGGTTCAGGGTCTAGGATATTGGTGTGTTCTGTGAGATTCAGATAACACACTAAACAACAGTCCTTATAAGGATCTGAGGTAAGAAACAAATCTTACAGGGTTGCTCTTGGGTAAGTAGTAATAGCAGCAAATCACTAATGGCAAAACTGATCGAACCAACTAATAAATATATATACGTAAAGGATCTTTATAATGATTGGTATATTGAAGATAAAAGAAGCCAGAATAGTTCCAGCGTGCAGTAAGTCTCAGCTAAATCCTTCTATGGTAAGTATGGCATATATAGTGCTGTGTCAGGTTGACCTGAGGTAACCTAATTCGGTTTGCAGTAATGGGGTGCGTATACCCTCTAGTAACCTTTGTAGCAGCAGTTACAGGTTGTTTGCTCAGTGGCAAACTGACACGTCTTTCTCGCTAATAGCTGAGACTATCTGAACCAAATAATAAATATACATATATGTTAGGATAGTAGGACTGGTACACAAAGTATATAGGAGCCAATAATGATTGATGCATACAGTAAACTCTCAGCTCATTCTTTCTGTGATTGTATAGTATATAGTGTGTTATACTGTGTCAGGTTAACCTGTAGTGACCCAATTTGGTTTGCAGTGACAGAGAGTAAACTCAGATTTTGGGGACAGTATATATTGGGTCATAGACTAACACAAATTGTGATAGTCCTACTCAGGGGAATCCTGACACACGGGTAGGTCACAGACAGGCAGGCTGAGTACAATGAAGTATATGGTAAAGTAAAGTAACCCCTGGACTGCTGTCAGGGAAATCCCTGAGTAACAGCAATATCCAGCGCAACTACAGAGGTTGCAGTACAGCAGGGGTACCAAACTAGACCATGTACTATAGCCATTTATGGAGCAATAAATGCCTGTATCAGATTAGTCAATGAGGCTCAAAATGTCCATCGGGGCACTATGAGAGCCTATATAAGTCACACGGACAGGGAACCGCATCAACTCGCGGTGTGAGACTTTGAAAGCGGTAGTAATCAGACCCCTGCGCGTGCACGTATGGAGACAGAGCTGCCTACGCACGCGTTTCGCGAGAGGCTTTCTCAAGGCGAAATTGTAAAAGTAATCGTAAGGGTACCCTGCAGGTGAGCAGGTATATATAGGTCCTTCAAGTTGATGACATCACAAATAACCCCTGATGTGCTGGGGCATGTGGGAAGCTGTGCTGATGCGCACAGTAAGTAGATCCTGTTGTATGACTGCGTGACTAGCACAATAAAGGTGGTACTGTCTGACTCACTGAGGTAGTGTGTATGAATGTATTGATCCATCAGACTAAACACAGAGAGTGACATACTCTCTATGCGCCTCAAGGGCAGGATAATTGACAAGATACAGTATAAATCAATTTTAATTGGATAAGGGTCCAGAGATACGCTATGAAGAATATGATGATTACCACTGAATAGTGGTTTTAGTCAGGATATGGTAACTACCTGATGTAAACATGGCACTGTTGACTGTCGATAGGGAAGTGCATATAGAGGGTAAACTCCAATGCTGTCCCTTTGTGATGGATAAGAACTGTCTCTAAACTGTTACAGGAAAGGGGTGAACAGATAGCCCTCATTGAGGCCTTTGGGTAATAATGTGCCAAGCGTGTATATCCATTTGGACTCTCTTTGGAGGAGGATTCTATCCCAGTCCCCCTTCCTCTGTCCTCGGATCAAGTGGTCAATACCACAGAATACTACAGCCTTAAGATCTCCGTCATGACATAGGTTAACGTGTCTAAACAGAGGTTTATCAGCGTTGTTCCTGATGGTACCGATGTGCTCCAGTACTCTCTGTTTGAGACACCGTTTGGTTTTCCCTACATAAACCTTCCCACGTTTACAGATGCCTTGATATATTACACCTGTGCTTAGGCAGTTAATAAAACCACGTATTTGGTATATCTTAGTGTTATTTCAGTTGTTAAATTGTTTAGTGATATTCATGTATTGACATGCCTTGCATCTTTGACAGGTGTACGATCCTGTGGGTTTTGGTGGGAGCCAGGTCCTTGGTGTCTCCTCCTTGGTGCAGTTAATAAAGTTATGTTTTAAACCATTCATTCATCACCAGAGTGTGAACCTGAGTGCTGTATTTGGGCTCTATCTCTACCCTACTTTCAAACTCCTGTTAAAGCTGCAGTTCAGTCAATATCCTGCATGTCTGTTTTTTTTAATAAATCAGTTCTGTAGTAAGAAAAAATACTTTTAGCATTTTCTGTTTTTAAAAAAACAACTTTGAAAGACCAATTTTCTTGTATTCTATTTTAACAGCCATTTGCTAAGGCACTGCCCCTTCATGTCCTGTCACAAGCTCTGGCACACCCCTTTGTCAGCCCTGCCCTCCCTCTAACACTTGTTAGTGCAGGATTGCTCATGAATATTCATGAGCTTCCACTGCCAGTCAAGCAGATTATAAACAAATCCCAGCTTTTAATATGTCACCAAATTTCGACCTATCAATACATGGAAAACGAATTGACTGGCAGCTATACAGTTCTTTAGCTAATTAGAGATTGCACACATAAAACTATTGAAGAAAAAAAATTAATGTAAAAAAAAAAAAAGACTGAATTGCAGCTTTAAGCAAATAGTGACATTAATTTCCTGAAGCTACTCCATTTTATTTGAACTGCTCCATGTCTCTTGCCATGTTAAACTTAGAAAAGTTATACTTTCCTGGAGATTCTCCAGGATTCATGGGATTGCCTGTGGTTTTCTGTTTTTAATTGCCCCAGATTCCTGCATATCTGAATCATAATGAATAATTAGCTTTCTCATTACATTACAACTGCAGTGTCAAACTGGGGTATCAAGTGCCCAGATGAGGCTATATAATAGAGCTTGCACTCGTGCATAGACACTTGGGTTCAGGAATGCATAGACTGTTGAATTCACACACACACACACACACACACACACACGTCCAGAATAATTGGACACTGATACAAGTTTTGTTATTTCGGCTGTGTACCAAAATATATTCAAGTTACAGTTAAATAAGGAATATGGACTTAAAGTGCAGTCTATTAGCTTTAATTTGAGGGCATTCACATCCAAATTGGAGGAAGGGTTTAGGAATTACATCTCTTTAATATGTAGCCTCTCTTTTTCAAGGGACCAAAAGTAATTGGACAATTTACTCAAAAGCTGTTTCATGGACAGGTGTGGGCTATGCCTTCGTTATTTCATCATCAATTAAGCAGGTAAAGGGTCTGGAGTTGATTCCAGGTGTGGCATTCACATTTGGAAGCTGTTGCTATTCTGAAACCAGGGTCACGTGTGATGTGTAAATAGCCCCAGATAGCTTAACTCGGCCCCCTTTCCAAATCATGCCAAGTCCTATAATATTTCCTTTACTTTATTGGAAAAGCAGCTGTAAATACAGGCTCTTGTGGAGGGTGTGTAGTGGTGAGTTTAAAGTTAAGGGCAGGTAGAAAGAGATGGCCTTGCCATGGGAGTGTGACAGGAAGGTACTCACTCAGCCAAGTCTGGAATGAAAAGGAAGTGAGGGGGAATCTGGGTAAAAGGAATAGTCTTGGGACAGACTATATGTGAACAAAACAGGGGGAGGGCAGAATAGCCCATTCTGAGAAGGATCTCAGAGGTTGCTATAGCAACTCACAGATCTCAAGAACAGAGGCAGGAATAGAAACATTGTGATACATCTCACAGGCATAGTGTGTGTGTGTTTGTGTGTGGAACAAATACATGCAGCTGAAATCAGGAACTGACAGGCAGAAGCTGCGGAGAAGGGGGGGGTGATCAGAGAGAGCAGAAATGGGCCTACTTGTTCCATGACAGTTGCTGTGAACCCACAACATGCTGTCAAAGGAGCTCTCAATGCAAGTGAAACAGGGTATCCTTAGGCAGCAAAAATAAATAAAAAATCCATCAGAAAGATAGCAGGAACATTAGGAGTGGCCAAATCAATAGTTTGGTGCATTCTGAGGAAAAAAAGAACGCACTGGGGAGCTCTGCAACACAAAAAGGCCTGGACGTCCACGGAAGACAACAGTGGTGGATGATCGTAGGATCCTTTCCATGGTAAAGAAAAGCCTCTTCACAACATCCAGCCAAGTGAAGAACACTCTCCAGGAGGTAGGCATATCATTATCCAAGTATACCATAAAGAGAAGACTTCATGAGAGCAAATACAGAAGGTTCACCACAAGGTGCAAACCATTCATCTCTCAAATCATTCAATCATTCAATATCTCAAAAAGCCAGCTCAGTTCTGGAACAGCATTCTTTGGACAGATGAAACTAAGATCAACCTGTACCAGAATGATGGGAAGAAAAAAGTATGGAGAAGGCTTGGAACGGCTCATGATCCGAAGCATACCACATCATCTGTAAAACACGGTGGAGGCAGTGTGATGGCATGGGCATGCATGGCTTACAATGGCACTGGGTCACTAGTGTTTATTGATAATGTGACAGAAGACAGAAGCAGTCGGATGAATTCTGAAGTGTATAGTGATATATTATCTGCTCAGGTTCAGCCAAAGTAAGCAAAGTTGATTGGACAGCGCTTCACTTTACAGATGGACAATGACCCAAAACATACTGCAAAAGCAACCCAGGAGTTTAAGGCAAAGAAGTGGAATATTCTGCAATGGCCAAGTCAATCACCTGATCTCAACCCGATCGAGCATAAATTTCACTTGCTGAAGACAAAACTTAAGGCAGAAAGACCCACGAACAAACAACAACTGAAGACAGCTGCAGTAAAAGCCTGGCAAAGCATCACAAAGGAGGAAATCTAGCGTTTGGTGATGTCCATGCGTTCCAGACTTCAAGCAGTCATTGCCTGCAAAGGATTCTCGAGAAAGTATTAAAAATGAACATTTTATTTATGATTGTGTTAATTTGTCCAATTACATTTGAGCCCCTGAAATAAGGGGACTGTGTATGAAAATGGTTGCAATTCCTAAACGTTTCATACGCTATTTTTGTTCAACCCCTTAAATTAAAGCTGAAAGTCTGCACTTCTATTGCATCTCTGCTGTTTCATTTCAAATCCATTGTGGTGGCGTACAGAGCCAAAATTATGAACATTGTGTCAGTGTCTAATTATTTCCGGACCTAACTGAGTGTGTATGTGTGATGGATTGGATAAAATGCCTATTTCTTCTTCATTTATAATGTGTACCTTGCTATGATTCCTTACTCAAAATGACTACCACAGCTACCCCTCCCATCAAGTATGGAAGATGGCACCGAGGAATTCCACTCAAATGCTGATGTGTCCAAGAAAACCTACAATAACAAGACCATAAATCATAACAACAAGACCATACAAGGACAAGACCTAACAAAGAACCACTGAGACAGCTCTTTTGCATACAAACCCCCTCCCCTACAGCCCCTGTATATGAACGCAGGCTGTGTAGTAATAAAGGCAGACATTATTATTCTGAACGTGTCAGCGTGATTTTTTTCTCAGTGCATGCATTACCTACGTAGGAAACTAATCTGGGCGGGGACAGATACTCTGCAGACGGTTGTTCTGATCCAAATCATATGTATATATATAGATTGTGACAACCACATCACGTTGAGGTCCCTTTTATCCCAAATAAGGCCGGAAACACAGTACTTCTGTTTACGTGGGGTTTATTTATAGGGGTTTAAGTAACGTATTCGCAGATCCACCGTCCCTTTAAGAAAACCAAACTAAAATAAAAACACAAATAAACGCCTATCCTTGTCAGGGAGCTTACTGACTTCTTCAGGCCCTTACTATCAGGGCCGCCAGCTAAGCCGGTTTTAGCCCAAAACATGCCCTGGCATCGGCAATAAAGTAACAGTACAGTCTTTGTAAACAATAGAAAGGGTTTTGCTTATCTTAGTCCATCTGGCAATGTCCCTGCTTCAGCACGGCTCTCTCAGCAACTTCTCTCACACCACTTCAGCACGGCTCTCTCAGCAGCTTCTCTCACACTGCTTCAGCACGTCTCTCTCAGCAGCTTCTTTCACAATCTGAAAACTTCTTTAACCAGCCTTTGGTAGCTGGGGAGCTCCTTCTCTGAGGGTAAAACGGTCAGTCGCTCTCACTGCCTCTGGCTTTCTGGGTCAGGCTCAGCCTGTGACCAAACACTTCCTTGTTTTCAGGAGTTCAGCCCAGGCTGATTAATTAGATTTCAGGTGTTCTTGACAACTCCAGGGAGGATTAACTGGTTGAGTGCTGGAAGGTACACATATCCTCCATTCCAGCCTACTGAGTCAGTGACCCTGTCACAATATATATAATGCAAATAACAAGTGCGCAAAGATAAAGGGATTAATATCTAGTAAATGCTGCCTAAATGCTGGTTTTAACACAAAAACCCAGGTATTTATGTGTAATATTGCATTTTGCGCAGAAACAAGATAGAACCCAAAATATGGGAACTCAGTGGGGTATAGACTGACAGTATAATTAGATCCTGTATTTAACTAATATAACAATGTTGGTATTAGTATAGTAGATGTAGGCTATAGCGAATACCAAATATCAATAGTATACACAGGAAGTATTGGGCTAATGGATTATAAGTCATACCAAAAAAGTGCAAAATATACTTGTGAGAAAAAAATAAATATAAATTGAAAATATATGGATAACAGTTCATACAAAAATAGTCTCTATAGTAAACCACCTTATGGTGCCTTGTGGTTTAGTGTCCCAAAGTTCAAACTACAAGTACAAGACAATATGTAGCTTGGAGAAAAATTAGCCAGCAGTTAACACTGCTCTTAATGGTGGTAGTGGGCGGACCTTCACGCTGGTAGGACTCAGTCACTGGAGCAGAGTACTACATCGGAAAATTGAGTTACGCACTTGATAACAATCAGGTTGTCAAAAAGTTGTTTCCATCCTATAAAACCATTTAAAGAGTTAAACATCCAATTGTGTCATTTGATGGAGCATTTAAATAGTTTCCTATTGTCCAATCTGGATATTTTAGTATTTGGGTATAGTTTTAATATTACAATATCAAAATGTCAGAATTGATAAAGGAGAAGTATGATGGTGGAAATGAATAAATAATAATTGTTTGTTCTTGTATAGCGCTGCTAGTTTTACGTAGCGCTTTACAGAGACATTTTGCAGTCCCTGCCCCGTGGAGCTTACAATCTGTTTTTGGTGCCTGAGGCACAGGGAGATAAAGTGACTTGCCCAAGGTCACAATATTGCAGCATGTGCTGGTTTATTTGGACCAGTGTAGCTACAAAGTCCTGACCAAGAATTGGCATAATTCCAGCATCGTCTGGCTGGCCAGGAGGGGCAGACATCCTTGTTTTACTATAGTAATTGGTTAAGATGCACTTTTAAATATTTTCTAGTTGCATATTAGCATTGGTGAACAAAACAACCTTGTGCTGCTTTAAAATTGTTCTCTAGCTGAGCCTGTATATGTGGTACATGCAACTCCACTCCGAACTCCTAATCGTTGGCTGGTCCTCTTCTTGCCACAGCAGCTACTTCATGTTTAATACACATCGCTTTATTCATTATGTGCAACCTGTTGCCCTGTAGGATCCCAAAGGAGACACATATCTAAAAAGAGTCTTTAACTATAGTGTACCTTAATGTGATCTTTTAGAGACAATTGCTGGTTGTATTGGTACTGTACAGCTGTCCCATTCTTGTGTACTGTGGCACATTGTGTGTCATTATTGTCATTACTGTAAATCATGTGTAAGGTTTGTGATAGATACAGAGTTGTGCTGTTGTCTTGTGATGTAATTGTAGCCAATGGGTTCTTCTCTATATCTACTGGTTCACAGGACAGAAAAAAACTGAACTGGCTTTAATATTAAATAACTGCTTTTTACGTATAATTTACCTTTTTACTTTATTTCCAATTCATATGCTTAGTTATGTGTTGCTCTCTTAGCTGTGAATACACCAAAAAGATTGTTATTGGAGACCGTGATGGCAGATACAATAGATTTATTTAAAAAAAGGTTTGATATCTTTTTAGAAAGGAAAGTTATACAGGGATATACCAAATAAGTAAACATGAGAAGGATGATGATCGCCAATTCTTGGTTAGGAAGGAATTTCTTTTTCCCCTTATGAGAGATCATTGGATAATGTGTCACTGGGGTTTTTGTTTTCCTTCCTCTGGGTCAATATACTGTAAGTACAAATATAGGATAAAGTATCTGTCATCTAAATTTACCATACTGTAGGTAGAATTTGATGGACGCATGTCTTTTTTTCAACCTAATCTACTATGTAACTGTTATTGATCCTATGTGTCTTGCTTCAATTTATATGTTGATAGGTAGAGTTTACCGGTTTCTTTCTAAAATAATTCCAAATATGTTTCAAAATAAGTAGTAACTAATGTGTTTGTTTTTTTTTTGGGGGGGGGGGGGGTGGATTAGCATGTTTTGCATGTTAAAACAAAGCATGAAGCCTTGCACTTGTGCAGAACCTCATTGCTCATTTTCATGTACTGTACTCGTAATAAGCTCCATTGTTTTCATGTTCACTGAAGTCCTTTCTCATTCTTAAATTGTGGAGCAGCTTTTGCTCACCATAGCTCACGTGTGTTTTGTATGCAAGGCTTAAAGTTGGGATCTTAAATAATTCTTCGACTATGAGTTACAGGTGTCTGGATAGTAATGTGTACACAGTACACCCAATATATTAGAAGTGATATGTTCCATGCAGAAGACTTTGACACTTTTTTGGCATATCACCACTTTTGTCATCTATTTTACAGCTTCAGTCTCTGCAGATTGTATCTCTTAATAGAGCTCCTGTATTTCACAGCTTGTACCTTTAATAGTTTCCAGCTTCTCAAAATACTGAAGCAATGCAAAGTATGAAATAATGTGTTGGCATTTGTAAGATGATTCCTCTTTTAAAGAGTCTTCCCTCCCTGTCAGTGAGATTAGCAGTAAAGCCCCCATGTCATAAAATGACAAACTGTGTACTAAAGGTCTATTGATAAAACGGGTTACTACTGTTTTTTAAATGCAATGTTCTGTAAATGTGAGTAAATTGAGCAATATGTGAACTTTGCATTTTTATCATATTCATTCCCCTAGAGATAATTAATATTAAGGGGTCTATTTACAAAGAATCCTTTATAATGTTGTTGTTGTTTTTTTTTTTATAGTACAGCATTAAAAAATAAATGTAATAATCATAAATCAATAACACTGTCAGAAGGGGATGTACGGGAGAAAGAGTAGGAAAGCAATTAACATAAGTATTTGGGCAATGTGTACAAATGGTCATAGTTTGGGAAATAAAAATGCCAGAACTAATTGCAATAATAATGATAAGGCATGATTTGGATATTATGGCTATTACTGAGTAACAATACAATGAAAATCAGGACTGGGAGGCCGTACCGCTCACGTGATGTCCCGGGCACGCCCCCTACGTGTGCAACTAGCAGGCCACGAATCGCCCGACCAACATGAGCGCCTGATGTTAAGCTCGTATTCACCCTGGCCGCAGTCTTACGATCCGCTAAACATGAACAAATAAAAGAAAAGCTCTTTAGAAGCCTAGTTGTAAAATTCAGAATAGAGCTCATCTATTCCCCCACATGCTGGAGAAGAAAGCCCTTTATTAGTTTTTTTTAACAATGCCAGAATTTTGTAAATGGTAGAAATACCCTTTCTGTATCCTGCAAGTTGTGTCCCTCAAAAAATACGCAGAACTCTCATTAACTGGGTTTTTATTGTATACTTGCTTCTTATGCACCTTTCCTTATACAGTACAACCTGCAGTTACAGTATCTGCTAACCTTCTCGCAATGCAAGCGAACAACCTGCAGTTACAGTATCTGCTAACCTTCTCGCAATGCAAGCGTCCAACCTGCAGTTACAGTATCTGCTAACCTTCTCGCAATGCAAGCGTCCAACCTGCAGTTACAGTATCTGCTAACCTTCTCGCAATGCAAGCGAACAACCTGCAGTTACAGTATCTGCTAACATTACCGCAGTGCAAGCGTACAATCTGCAGTTACAGTATCTGCTAACCTCGCAATGCAAGCGTACAACCTGCAGTTACAGTATCTGCTAACATTACCGCAGTGCAAGAGTACAACCTGCAGTTACAGTGTCTGTTAACATTACCGCAGTGCAAGAGTACAACCTGCATTTACAGTGTCTGTTAACATTACCGCAGTGCAAGAGTACAACCTGCAGTTACAGTATCTGTTAACATTACCGCAGTGCAAGAGTACAACCTGCATTTACAGTGTCTGTTAACATTACCGCAGTGCAAGAGTACAACCTGCAGTTACAGTATCTGCTAACATTACCGCAGTGCAAGCGTACAACCTGCAGTTACAGTATCTGTTATCCGTACCGCAGTGCAAGCGTACAACCTGCAGTTACAGTATCTGCTAACATTACCACAGTGCCTGTTTAACCCCTTAAATCAGGCCCGTGCCGCCATAACCTCGCTGCCTCCCGACCCCTTCTGCCAAACTCGGCTGCCGCTTTATTGGGGTGCCTTTCCCGCCGAGGCGCCATATTCTTTACCGAAATTGGCGTTCGCGCCCTCCCCCTTCACCCCTTTACTGTTTTTCTTATAACATTTGGACTTGGGGTGCTGGCCCCCGCACCCGGAGCAGCTATGCTGGAAATGACAATTGGGGAATCTGCATTTTGACTCGTTAAAACCCCAGCATACTTTATGCCCGACTGTTTACCGACTGCGCGTCCCCTTCCTGCTGGCCGCGCGAACCATTCCGAACCCTCCTGTGTATTGTTACTGCCAGTGTCTCCTTGCGCGCCTGCCCCGCGAGAGGTTGAACCTCCTCCCCCCGAAATGTGATCTAAGTATAAGTCGACGTCCTTACGGTCCCACGTAACCACCCCTTTATTCTCCTGCATGCTTTGCCTGAATTCCACGTCGTATGTCCACCATCCCATCCCCCCATGTTTTTGAAAAGCCTTCCTGATGATGTCCTGATATTTAAACAGCGCGGTGCATAAATGTGGCTGCTTCTCCCCACACTACGCCTGCCAATCTCCCGAACGCTTGCACCCAGTTACCAAAAGTGCGTGGGTACAACCGTCTCTCTACATCGTCCTTCTTAGCTTCCCCTTTCTTTTCGGATCTCGCTACTGCATCGTTGTACCCAGGAAGCAACGTCAATAACTCAACAAAGTCCCCTGTCCAAATCCTTTCCTTCACCTCGTCTGCCAGGTGCGCGCCCAGGGACCGGGTGACCGCTGTATATGAATCACCATATGCCGCATCTCCTACCCTCTTTGATTTTGCCGTTCCTACTGGCACCCCGGTCCCCGCCCCCTCCGCTGCTCCTCCTACTGCGTTAGCCGCTGCTGTTACTCCCGCTCCCTGCCCTGCCGCTACCTGGCTAGCTGCTGACCCTGCGCCCCCGCTAGCGCCTTCCTCCCCTGCCGCAGCCTGCTCCTGAGTCGCCCTAGCTGACGCGCTTGCTGCTCCGGGCTTCGCGGCTGCTGCTGTTCCTCCTTGTGCCTCGCTAGCCTTGCCTACGCCTGCCGCTAGTAACGCCGCCTGAACAGCCTTCTCCACTATGCTGATGATTCTCTTTTTTTTTTTTTTTTTTTTTTTGAGACCAACTGCCACCTTCCGTTCGCTTGCCCTCCAGGCTGCGTCCCCTTCCCCATGGCCTCTCCCGTGACAGGCTGTGGCTTTTTCCCCAGTCACCACTGACTTACCCTTTTGCTTCCCTGTAAGCAACCTGACCGGATGTCGTTCTCCGCCGCTAGGACCGCCTTCGTCGCTTGATGACGGCCATGCCCCGGCGCACGTGGCCTCCCAGTCCGCTTGAGCGTCCTCCCGGCTGCTCGACCCAACTTGGTTGCTTCCAGGCCCCTGCGTCAATGCCCGCACTTGCTTTTGCAGCCACCCCTCGTCGTGGTCCTGTGCCTCCGCCAAGATCCGCATCATACTGGCCTGTAAAGACACTCCCAAAAGCCCTGCGTGCCGGTGCTTTGCCTTCCTGCGCAACTGCTGTAATAACAAAACTACACGTTACCCCTTGCCTAACCATTTTTTTTTTTTATGTATATATGTCTATATGTATATACCTCTATATCCTACGTGACTTCGGTGTTAAAGAACCATGAAATATCGTATGGTGAACTGTTTAACATTGACGACATAACGGTGAACTATTTAATATTGGCAACATGATCGATTGATTTACGTACCATATATAACCATATGCATAACCCCACTGGTTCATATACTATTAACGCCTGGTGGCTTTCCTGCATCCCCTGAAATAGCCCTTTTTTTTTTTAAATTTATTTATTTAATGACATGTTCTCTAGCCCCCGCGCGTCTGGTGAATACTTATGCCCTAAGCAATTGGCCGCCCCCCAATCCCAGTGCGCGTGGTACTATTCTTAAGACCTGTACGTGCCCCCCCCCCCCCCAACCAAAGGCATGCATACTTCTGTCCCCAAACCCAAACAATCTTTATTGGCAACCCAGCACTGCACAATTCATTAATGGAGAGGGGGGGGGGGGGCGAAATAAAGCATCTGACCCCAAACACCACCAATCTTTATTGCTGGTCGTTAAAGGAGAGGGGGGGAGCTGCCACGTTTTCGCCCCCCCCCCCTCCTCCCCCCAAGGTATCCACCTATCCTCCAGCGTCACGCTGTACGTTCCTTGCTGGGCCCGTTGGGCCCCCCCATGTTTCCCCCGCCCCCCCCTGTTGCTGGGGGAGGGAACCGCGCGACTAAAGGGTGATTGCTGCCCAGGCCGCCCCGGGACAGCTGCCCGAACTCGCGGGAGCACCACGTGACTCCAAGGATTCCCTCCCTCGCCCGGCCCCCCCTTGTCCCGCTCCCCCCGCATACCCACTACCCCTTGCGGGACGCGGCGCCACGTGGGAGCGGAAACCCGCGGGAGCAGAAACCCGGCGCCTCTTCACTTACACCCGCACCCCCCTGATCGCGCTCACCCCGCGTCACCGCTACCCCTAGTGGGGCGCGGCGCCCCGCCATGCCCGCGCTCTCTCCGCGTCACCGCTACCCCTAGCGGGACGTGGCGACCCGCCATACCCGCGCCCCCGCTACCCCTGGCGGGACGCGCGCCACGTGGGGCCGCACAGCGCGCCCCGCAGGAGTGAGCCCTGGAGGGAATGCGAGCCGGCGCTCCGCTCCAGATGGATGCCGAGGGCAGCCATACAAGGTGAACAGCTGCCCGAGCCACCCCGGGACAGCTGCCCGAACTCTCGCAGGAGCACCGCGTGAGCCCCGAGGAAGAGGCTGCCTCCTCCCCGCCCCCCTCGCGCCGTTTTACACAGCGCGGCCCTCGTGGAGCCAGCGCGTGCTACTAGGGGGAGTCCCGGGGATCGAGGTGGCCCAGAGCGTCGCCTGACCTCTGCACTGACAACGGGGGGGGGCGTCTTCTGCCCCCCCCCCCGCCGAGGCGCCGCATGTACCCCGGGAAAGACCACCAGGCACGTAAGCCCTTCCACCTAAGTTGGAGCCGCGCGGGGAAGCTGGGATCCCCCTCTCCACGAGCGCCATGCACCGCCCCCACCTGGATCGCTCCTCTCCTTCACCACCCCGTGACCCCTAGCGGGACGCAGCGCCACGTGGAGCGCGCCTTGCGGGAGTGCTCGCTGGAGCAGGATTCCCAGCACCTCTCGTCCGCCCCCCCCCCCGCGCTCCCGTGTAACCACAGTAGTCCCTCTCCTCCCTGCACCCCACCCTCGCCGCCAGTTCCAAACACCCACGGCAATATGGGAGGGGGGGAGTGCCCGGGAATTGACCCCCTTAGGGGGCTTACCTTTCAGCGTACTCGGAGAGGAGAGGGACCACCCAAATCCTTAGCCAGCCAGGAGCAAGAGGCCGGACCTCCCTCCTGGCTGCTGGCTATATCCCTGCAGCCCCTCCCCCGGCCGCTCTTGCGGCCAATCCGGTTCGTGGAGGCCGAGCCCCCCGGTCACCTGCTGTGCCGCCCATTCAGGCTAGGCCCGCTTCATTACCGCAGTGCAAGCGTACAACCTGCAGTTACAGTATCTGCTAACCTTCTCACAATGCAAGAGTACAACCTGCAGTTACAGTATCTGTTAACATTACCGCAATGCAAGAGTACAACCTGCAGTTACAGTATCTGCTAACCTTCTCACAATGCAAGAGTACAACCTGCAGTTACAGTATCTGTTAACATTACCGCAATGCAAGAGTACAACCTGCAGTTACAGTATCTGCTAACCTTCTCACAATGCAAGAGTACAACCTGCAGTTACAGTATCTGCTAACCTTGTCACAATGCAAGAGTACAACCTGCAGTTACAGTATCTGCTAACATTACCGCAGTGCAAGAGTACAACCTGCAGTTACAGTATCTGCTAACATTACCGCAGTGCAAGCGTACAACCTGCAGTTACAGTATCTGCTAACATTACCGCAATGCAAGCGTACAACCTGCAGTTACAGTATCTGCTAACATTACCGCAGTGCAAGAGTACAACCTGCAGTTACAGTATCTGTTAACATTACCGCAGTGCAAGCGTACAACCTGCAGTTACAGTATCTGCTAACATTACCGCAATGCAAGCGTACAACCTGCAGTTACAGTATCTGAACATTACCGCAGTGCAAGCGTACAACCTGCAGTTACAGTATCTGCTAACATTACCGCAGTGCAAGCGTACAACCTGCAGTTACAGTATCTGCTAACATTACCGCAGTGCAAGAGTACAACCTGCAGTTACAGTATCTGAACATTACCGCAATGCAAGCGTACAACCTGCAGTTACAGTATCTGCTAACATTACCGCAGTGCAAGCGTACAACCTGCAGTTACAGTATCTGCTAACATTACCGCAGTGCAAAAGTACAACCTGCAGTTACAGTATCTGCTAACATTACCGCAGTGCAGGAGTACAACCTGCAGTTACAGTATCTGCTAACATTACCGCAATGCAAGCGTACAACCTGCAGTTACAGTATCTGTTAACATTACCGCAATGCAAGAGTACAACCTGCAGTTACAGTATCTGTTATCCATACCGCAGTGCAAGCGTACAACCTGCAGTTACAGTATCTGCTAACATTACCGCAGTGCAAGCGTACAACCTGCAGTTACAGTATCTGCTAACATTACCGCAATGCAAGCGTACAACCTGCAGTTACAGTATCTGAAAATTACCGCAGTGCAAGCGTACAACCTGCAGTTACAGTATCTACTAACATTACCGCAATGCAAGCGTACAACCTGCAGTTGCAGTATCTGAACATTACCGCAGTGCAAGCGTACAACCTGCAGTTACAGTATCTGCTAACATTACCGCAGTGCAAGAGTACAACCTGCAGTTACAGTATCTGCTAACATTACCGCAGTGCAAAAGTACAACCTGCAGTTACAGTATCTGAACATTACCGCAGTGCAAGAGTACAACCTGCAGTTACAGTACAGTATCTGCTAACATTACCGCAATGCAAGCGTGCAACCTGCAGTTACAGTATCTGCTAACATTACCGCAGTGCAAGAGTACAACCTGCAGTTACAGTATCTGCTAACATTACCACAGTACAAGAGTACAACCTGCAGTTACAGTATTTGCTAACATTACCGCAGTGCAAAAGTACAACCTGCAGTTACAGTATCTGAACATTACCGCAGTGCAAGCGTACAACCTGCAGTTACAGTATCTGAACATTACCGCAGTGTAAGAGTACAACCTGCAGTTACAGTATCTGTTATCCGTACCGCAGTGCAAGCGTACAACCTGCAGTTACAGTATCTGCTAACATTACCGCAGTGCAAGCGTACAATCTGCAGTTATAGTATCTGTTAACATTACCGCAATGCAAGCGTACAACCTGCAGTTACAGTATCTGTTAACATTACCGCAATGCAAGAGTACAACCTGCAGTTACAGTATCTGTTATCCATACCGCAGTGCAAGCGTACAACCTGCAGTTACAGTATCTGCTAACATTACCGCAATGCAAGCGTACAACCTGCAGTTACAGTATCTGAAAATTACCGCAGTGCAAGCGTACAACCTGCAGTTACAGTATCTACTAACATTACCGCAATGCAAGCGTACAACCTGCAGTTGCAGTATCTTAACATTACCGCAGTGCAAGCGTACAACCTGCAGTTATAGTATCTGCTAACATTACCGCAGTGCAAGAGTACAACCTGCAGTTACAGTATCTGCTAACATTACCGCAGTGCAAGAGTACAATCTGCAGTTACAGTATCTGCTAACATTACCGCAGTGCAAGAGTACAACCTGCAGTTACAGTATCTGCTAACATTACCGCAGTGCAAGCGTACAACCTGCAGTTACAGTATCTGCTAACATTACCGCAGTGCAAGCGTACAACCTGCAGTTACAGTATCTGCTAACATTACCGCAGTGCAAGCGTACAACCTGCAGTTACAGTATCTGCTAACATTACCGCAGTGCAAGAGTACAACCTGCAGTTACAGTATCTGCTAACATTACCGCAGTGCAAGAGTACAACCTGCAGTTACAGTATCTGTTATCCATACCGCAGTGCAAGAGTACAACCTGCAGTTACAGTATCTGTTATCCGTACCGCAATGCAAGCGTACAACCTGCAGTTACAGTATCTGCTAACATTACCACAGTGCAAGCGTACAACCTGCAGTTACAGTATCTGTTATCCATACCGCAGTGCAAGCGTACAACCTGCAGTTACAGTATCTGCTAACATTACCGCAATGCAAGCGTACAACCTGCAGCTACAGTATCTGCTAACATTACCGCAATGCAAGCGTACAACCTGCAGCTACAGAATCTGCTAACATTACCGCAGTGCAAAAGTACAACCTGCAGTTACAGTATCTGTTATCCGTACCACAGTGCAAGCGTACAACCTGCAGCTACAGTATCTGCTAACATTACCGCAGTGCAAAAGTACAACCTGCAGTTACAGTATCTGTTAACATTACCGCAGTGCAAGCGTACAACCTGCAGCTACAGTATCTGCTAACATTACCGCAGTGCAAAAGTACAACCTGCAGTTACAGTATCTGAACATTACCGCAGTGCAAGAGTACAACCTGCAGTTACAGTACAGTATCTGCTAACATTACCGCAATGCAAGCGTGCAACCTGCAGTTACAGTATCTGCTAACATTACCGCAGTGCAAGAGTACAACCTGCAGTTACAGTATCTGCTAACATTACCACAGTACAAGAGTACAACCTGCAGTTACAGTATTTGCTAACATTACCGCAGTGCAAAAGTACAACCTGCAGTTACAGTATCTGAACATTACCGCAGTGTAAGAGTACAACCTGCAGTTACAGTATCTGTTATCCGTACCGCAGTGCAAGCGTACAACCTGCAGTTACAGTATCTGCTAACATTACCGCAGTGCAAGCGTACAATCTGCAGTTATAGTATCTGTTAACATTACCGCAATGCAAGCGTACAACCTGCAGTTACAGTATCTGTTAACATTACCGCAATGCAAGCGTACAACCTGCAGTTACAGTATCTGTTAACATTACCGCAATGCAAGCGTACAACCTGCAGTTACAGTATCTGCTAACATTACCGCAGTGCAAGCGTACAACCTGCAGTTACAGTGTCTGTTATCCGTACCGCAGTGCAAGCGTACAACCTGCAGTTACAGTATCTGCTAACATTACCGCAGTGCAAAAGTACAACCTGCAGTTACAGTATCTGCTAACATTACCGCAATGCAAAAGTACAACCTGCAGTTACAGTATCTGCTAACATTACCGCAGTGCAAGAGTACAACCTGCAGTTACAGTATCTGCTAACATTACCGCAGTGCAAGCGTACAACCTGCAGTTACAGTATCTGCTAACATTACCGCAGTGCAAGCGTACAACCTGCAGTTACAGTATCTGCTAACATTACCGCAATGCAAGAGTACAACCTGCAGTTACAGTATCTGCTAACATTACCGCAGTGCAAGCGTACAACCTGCAGTTACAGTATCTGCTAACATTACCGCAGTGCAAGCGTACAACCTGCAGTTACAGTATCTGCTAACATTACCGCAATGCAAGCGGTCAACCTGCAGTTACAGTATCTGCTTACATTACCGCAGTGCAAGCGTACAACCTGCAGTTACAGTATCTGCTAACATTACCGCAGTGCAAGAGTACAACCTGCAGTAACAGTATCTGTTATCCGTACCGCAGTGCAAGCGTACAACCTGCAGTTACAGTATCTGCTAACATTACCGCAATTCAAGAGTACAACCTGCAGTTACAGTATCTGTTATCCGTACCGCAATGCAAGCGTACAACCTGCAGTTACAGTATCTGCTAACATTACCGCAGTGCAAGAGTACAACCTGCAGTTACAGTATCTGAACATTACCGCAGTGCAAGCGTACAACCTGCAGTTACAGTATCTGCTAACATTACCGCAGTGCAAGCGTACAACCTGCAGTTACAGTATCTGCTAACCTTCTCACAATGCAAGAGTACAACCTGCAGTTACAGTATCTGCTAACCTTGTCACAATGCAAGAGTACAACCTGCAGTTACAGTATCTGCTAACATTACCGCAGTGCAAGAGTACAACCTGCAGTTACAGTATCTGCTAACATTACCGCAGTGCAAGCGTACAACCTGCAGTTACAGTATCTGCTAACATTACCGCAATGCAAGCGTACAACCTGCAGTTACAGTATCTGCTAACATTACCGCAGTGCAAGAGTACAACCTGCAGTTACAGTATCTGTTAACATTACCGCAGTGCAAGCGTACAACCTGCAGTTACAGTATCTGCTAACATTACCGCAATGCAAGCGTACAACCTGCAGTTACAGTATCTGAACATTACCGCAGTGCAAGCGTACAACCTGCAGTTACAGTATCTGCTAACATTACCGCAGTGCAAGCGTACAACCTGCAGTTACAGTATCTGCTAACATTACCGCAGTGCAAGAGTACAACCTGCAGTTACAGTATCTGAACATTACCGCAATGCAAGCGTACAACCTGCAGTTACAGTATCTGCTAACATTACCGCAGTGCAAGCGTACAACCTGCAGTTACAGTATCTGCTAACATTACCGCAGTGCAAAAGTACAACCTGCAGTTACAGTATCTGCTAACATTACCGCAGTGCAGGAGTACAACCTGCAGTTACAGTATCTGCTAACATTACCGCAATGCAAGCGTACAACCTGCAGTTACAGTATCTGTTAACATTACCGCAATGCAAGAGTACAACCTGCAGTTACAGTATCTGTTATCCATACCGCAGTGCAAGCGTACAACCTGCAGTTACAGTATCTGCTAACATTACCGCAGTGCAAGCGTACAACCTGCAGTTACAGTATCTGCTAACATTACCGCAATGCAAGCGTACAACCTGCAGTTACAGTATCTGAAAATTACCGCAGTGCAAGCGTACAACCTGCAGTTACAGTATCTACTAACATTACCGCAATGCAAGCGTACAACCTGCAGTTGCAGTATCTGAACATTACCGCAGTGCAAGCGTACAACCTGCAGTTACAGTATCTGCTAACATTACCGCAGTGCAAGAGTACAACCTGCAGTTACAGTATCTGCTAACATTACCGCAGTGCAAAAGTACAACCTGCAGTTACAGTATCTGAACATTACCGCAGTGCAAGAGTACAACCTGCAGTTACAGTACAGTATCTGCTAACATTACCGCAATGCAAGCGTGCAACCTGCAGTTACAGTATCTGCTAACATTACCGCAATGCAAGAGTACAACCTGCAGTTACAGTATCTGCTAACATTACCACAGTACAAGAGTACAACCTGCAGTTACAGTATTTGCTAACATTACCGCAGTGCAAAAGTACAACCTGCAGTTACAGTATCTGAACATTACCGCAGTGCAAGCGTACAACCTGCAGTTACAGTATCTGAACATTACCGCAGTGTAAGAGTACAACCTGCAGTTACAGTATCTGTTATCCGTACCGCAGTGCAAGCGTACAACCTGCAGTTACAGTATCTGCTAACATTACCGCAGTGCAAGCGTACAATCTGCAGTTATAGTATCTGTTAACATTACCGCAATGCAAGCGTACAACCTGCAGTTACAGTATCTGTTAACATTACCGCAATGCAAGCGTACAACCTGCAGTTACAGTATCTGTTAACATTACCGCAATGCAAGAGTACAACCTGCAGTTACAGTATCTGTTATCCATACCGCAGTGCAAGCGTACAACCTGCAGTTACAGTATCTGCTAACATTACCGCAATGCAAGCGTACAACCTGCAGTTACAGTATCTGAAAATTACCGCAGTGCAAGCGTACAACCTGCAGTTACAGTATCTACTAACATTACCGCAATGCAAGCGTACAACCTGCAGTTGCAGTATCTTAACATTACCGCAGTGCAAGCGTACAACCTGCAGTTATAGTATCTGCTAACATTACCGCAGTGCAAGAGTACAACCTGCAGTTACAGTATCTGCTAACATTACCGCAGTGCAAGAGTACAATCTGCAGTTACAGTATCTGCTAACATTACCGCAGTGCAAGAGTACAACCTGCAGTTACAGTATCTGCTAACATTACCGCAGTGCAAGCGTACAACCTGCAGTTACAGTATCTGCTAACATTACCGCAGTGCAAGCGTACAACCTGCAGTTACAGTATCTGCTAACATTACCGCAGTGCAAGCGTACAACCTGCAGTTACAGTATCTGCTAACATTACCGCAGTGCAAGAGTACAACCTGCAGTTACAGTATCTGCTAACATTACCGCAGTGCAAGAGTACAACCTGCAGTTACAGTATCTGTTATCCATACCGCAGTGCAAGAGTACAACCTGCAGTTACAGTATCTGTTATCCGTACCGCAATGCAAGCGTACAACCTGCAGTTACAGTATCTGCTAACATTACCACAGTGCAAGCGTACAACCTGCAGTTACAGTATCTGTTATCCATACCGCAGTGCAAGCGTACAACCTGCAGTTACAGTATCTGCTAACATTACCGCAATGCAAGCGTACAACCTGCAGCTACAGTATCTGCTAACATTACCGCAATGCAAGCGTACAACCTGCAGCTACAGAATCTGCTAACATTACCGCAGTGCAAAAGTACAACCTGCAGTTACAGTATCTGTTATCCGTACCACAGTGCAAGCGTACAACCTGCAGCTACAGTATCTGCTAACATTACCGCAGTGCAAAAGTACAACCTGCAGTTACAGTATCTGTTAACATTACCGCAGTGCAAGCGTACAACCTGCAGCTACAGTATCTGCTAACATTACCGCAGTGCAAAAGTACAACCTGCAGTTACAGTATCTGAACATTACCGCAGTGCAAGAGTACAACCTGCAGTTACAGTACAGTATCTGCTAACATTACCGCAATGCAAGCGTGCAACCTGCAGTTACAGTATCTGCTAACATTACCGCAGTGCAAGAGTACAACCTGCAGTTACAGTATCTGCTAACATTACCACAGTACAAGAGTACAACCTGCAGTTACAGTATTTGCTAACATTACCGCAGTGCAAAAGTACAACCTGCAGTTACAGTATCTGAACATTACCGCAGTGTAAGAGTACAACCTGCAGTTACAGTATCTGTTATCCGTACCGCAGTGCAAGCGTACAACCTGCAGTTACAGTATCTGCTAACATTACCGCAGTGCAAGCGTACAATCTGCAGTTATAGTATCTGTTAACATTACCGCAATGCAAGCGTACAACCTGCAGTTACAGTATCTGTTAACATTACCGCAATGCAAGCGTACAACCTGCAGTTACAGTATCTGCTAACATTACCGCAGTGCAAGCGTACAACCTGCAGTTACAGTGTCTGTTATCCGTACCGCAGTGCAAGCGTACAACCTGCAGTTACAGTATCTGCTAACATTACCGCAGTGCAAAAGTACAACCTGCAGTTACAGTATCTGCTAACATTACCGCAATGCAAAAGTACAACCTGCAGTTACAGTATCTGCTAACATTACCGCAGTGCAAGAGTACAACCTGCAGTTACAGTATCTGCTAACATTACCGCAGTGCAAGCGTACAACCTGCAGTTACAGTATCTGCTAACATTACCGCAGTGCAAGCGTACAACCTGCAGTTACAGTATCTGCTAACATTACCGCAATGCAAGAGTACAACCTGCAGTTACAGTATCTGCTAACATTACCGCAGTGCAAGCGTACAACCTGCAGTTACAGTATCTGCTAACATTACCGCAGTGCAAGCGTACAACCTGCAGTTACAGTATCTGCTAACATTACCGCAATGCAAGCGGTCAACCTGCAGTTACAGTATCTGCTTACATTACCGCAGTGCAAGCGTACAACCTGCAGTTACAGTATCTGCTAACATTACCGCAGTGCAAGAGTACAACCTGCAGTAACAGTATCTGTTATCCGTACCGCAGTGCAAGCGTACAACCTGCAGTTACAGTATCTGCTAACATTACCGCAATTCAAGAGTACAACCTGCAGTTACAGTATCTGTTATCCGTACCGCAATGCAAGCGTACAACCTGCAGTTACAGTATCTGCTAACATTACCGCAGTGCAAGAGTACAACCTGCAGTTACAGTATCTGAACATTACCGCAGTGCAAGCGTACAACCTGCAGTTACAGTATCTGCTAACATTACCGCAGTGCAAGCGTACAACCTGCAGTTACAGTATCTGCTAACATTACCGCAATGCAAGAGTACAACCTGCAGTTACAGTATTTGAACATTACCGCAGTGCAAGCGTACAACCTGCAGTTACAGTATCTGCTAACATTACCGCAGTGCAAGAGTACAACCTGCAGTTACAGTATCTGCTAACATTACCGCAGTGCAAGAGTACAACCTGCAGTTACAGTGTCTGTTATCCGTACTGCAGTGCAAGCGTACAACCTGCAGTTACAGTATCTGCTAACATTACCGCAGTGCAAGCGTACAACCTGCAGTTACAGTATCTGCTAACATTACCGCAGTGCAAGAGTACAACCTGCAGTTACAGTATCTGCTAACATTACCGCAGTGCAAGCGTACAACCTGCAGTTACAGTATCTGCTAACATTACCACAATGCAAGCGTACAACCTGCAGTTACAGTATCTGCTAACATTACCGCAATGCAAGAGTACAACCTGCAGTTACAGTATTTGAACATTACCGCAGTGCAAGCGTACAACCTGCAGTTACAGTATCTGCTAACATTACCGCAGTGCAAGAGTACAACCTGCAGTTACAGTATCTGCTAACATTACCGCAGTGCAAGAATACAACCTGCAGTTACAGTGTCTGTTATCCGTACCGCAGTGCAAGCGTACAACCTGCAGTTACAGTATCTGCTAACATTACCGCAGTGCAAGCGTACAACCTGCAGTTACAGTAACATTACCGCAGTGCAAGAGTACAACCTGCAGTTACAGTATCTGCTAACATTACCGCAGTGCAAGCGTACAACCTGCAGTTACAGTATCTGCTAACATTACCGCAGTGCAAATATACAACCTGCAGTTACAGTATCTGAACATTACCGCAGTGCAAGCGTACAACCTGCAGTTACAGTATCTGCTAACATTACCGCAGTGCAAAAGTACAACCTGCAGTTACAGTATCTGCTAACATTACCGCAGTGCAAGCGTACAACCTGCAGTTACAGTATCTGTTAACATTACCGCAGTGCAAGCGTACAACCTGCAGTTACAGTATCTGAACATTACCGCAGTGCAAAAGTACAACCTGCAGTTACAGTATCTGCTAACATTACCGCAATGCAAGCGTACAACCTGCAGTTACAGTATCTGCTAACATTACCGCAGTGCAAGAGTACAACCTGCAGTTACAGTATCTGTTAACATTACCGCAGTGCAAGCGTACAACCTGCAGTTACAGTATCTGCTAACATTACCGCAATGCAAGCGTACAACCTGCAGTTACAGTATCTGAACATTACCGCAGTGCAAGCGTACAACCTGCAGTTACAGTATCTGCTAACATTACCGCAGTGCAAGCGTACAACCTGCAGTTACAGTATCTGCTAACATTACCGCAGTGCAAGAGTACAACCTGCAGTTACAGTATCTGAACATTACCGCAATGCAAGCGTACAACCTGCAGTTACAGTATCTGCTAACATTACCGCAGTGCAAGCGTACAACCTGCAGTTACAGTATCTGCTAACATTACCGCAGTGCAAAAGTACAACCTGCAGTTACAGTATCTGCTAACATTACCGCAGTGCAGGAGTACAACCTGCAGTTACAGTATCTGCTAACATTACCGCAATGCAAGCGTACAACCTGCAGTTACAGTATCTGTTAACATTACCGCAATGCAAGAGTACAACCTGCAGTTACAGTATCTGTTATCCATACCGCAGTGCAAGCGTACAACCTGCAGTTACAGTATCTGCTAACATTACCGCAGTGCAAGCGTACAACCTGCAGTTACAGTATCTGCTAACATTACCGCAATGCAAGCGTACAACCTGCAGTTACAGTATCTGAAAATTACCGCAGTGCAAGCGTACAACCTGCAGTTACAGTATCTACTAACATTACCGCAATGCAAGCGTACAACCTGCAGTTGCAGTATCTGAACATTACCGCAGTGCAAGCGTACAACCTGCAGTTACAGTATCTGCTAACATTACCGCAGTGCAAGAGTACAACCTGCAGTTACAGTATCTGCTAACATTACCGCAGTGCAAAAGTACAACCTGCAGTTACAGTATCTGAACATTACCGCAGTGCAAGAGTACAACCTGCAGTTACAGTACAGTATCTGCTAACATTACCGCAATGCAAGCGTGCAACCTGCAGTTACAGTATCTGCTAACATTACCGCAGTGCAAGAGTACAACCTGCAGTTACAGTATCTGCTAACATTACCACAGTACAAGAGTACAACCTGCAGTTACAGTATTTGCTAACATTACCGCAGTGCAAGCGTACAACCTGCAGTTACAGTATCTGCTAACATTACCGCAGTGCAAAAGTACAACCTGCAGTTACAGTATCTGCTAACATTACCACAGTACAAGAGTACAACCTGCAGTTACAGTATCTGCTAACATTACCGCAGTGCAAAAGTACAACCTGCAGTTACAGTATCTGAACATTACCGCAGTGCAAGCGTACAACCTGCAGTTACAGTATCTGAACATTACCGCAGTGTAAGAGTACAACCTGCAGTTACAGTATCTGTTATCCGTACCGCAGTGCAAGCGTACAACCTGCAGTTACAGTATCTGCTAACATTACCGCAGTGCAAGCGTACAATCTGCAGTTATAGTATCTGTTAACATTACCGCAATGCAAGCGTACAACCTGCAGTTACAGTATCTGTTAACATTACCGCAATGCAAGCGTACAACCTGCAGTTACAGTATCTGTTAACATTACCGCAATGCAAGAGTACAACCTGCAGTTACAGTATCTGTTATCCATACCGCAGTGCAAGCGTACAACCTGCAGTTACAGTATCTGCTAACATTACCGCAATGCAAGCGTACAACCTGCAGTTACAGTATCTGAAAATTACCGCAGTGCAAGCGTACAACCTGCAGTTACAGTATCTACTAACATTACCGCAATGCAAGCGTACAACCTGCAGTTGCAGTATCTTAACATTACCGCAGTGCAAGCGTACAACCTGCAGTTATAGTATCTGCTAACATTACCGCAGTGCAAGAGTACAACCTGCAGTTACAGTATCTGCTAACATTACCGCAGTGCAAGAGTACAATCTGCAGTTACAGTATCTGCTAACATTACCGCAGTGCAAGCGTACAACCTGCAGTTACAGTATCTGCTAACATTACCGCAGTGCAAGAGTACAATCTGCAGTTACAGTATCTGCTAACATTACCGCAGTGCAAGAGTACAACCTGCAGTTACAGTATCTGCTAACATTACCGCAGTGCAAGCGTACAACCTGCAGTTACAGTATCTGCTAACATTACCGCAGTGCAAGCGTACAACCTGCAGTTACAGTATCTGCTAACATTACCGCAGTGCAAGCGTACAACCTGCAGTTACAGTATCTGCTAACATTACCGCAGTGCAAGAGTACAACCTGCAGTTACAGTATCTGCTAACATTACCGCAGTGCAAGAGTACAACCTGCAGTTACAGTATCTGTTATCCATACCGCAGTGCAAGAGTACAACCTGCAGTTACAGTATCTGTTATCCGTACCGCAATGCAAGCGTACAACCTGCAGTTACAGTATCTGCTAACATTACCACAGTGCAAGCGTACAACCTGCAGTTACAGTATCTGTTATCCATACCGCAGTGCAAGCGTACAACCTGCAGTTACAGTATCTGCTAACATTACCGCAATGCAAGCGTACAACCTGCAGCTACAGTATCTGCTAACATTACCGCAATGCAAGCGTACAACCTGCAGCTACAGAATCTGCTAACATTACCGCAGTGCAAAAGTACAACCTGCAGTTACAGTATCTGTTATCCGTACCACAGTGCAAGCGTACAACCTGCAGCTACAGTATCTGCTAACATTACCGCAGTGCAAAAGTACAACCTGCAGTTACAGTATCTGTTAACATTACCGCAGTGCAAGCGTACAACCTGCAGCTACAGTATCTGCTAACATTACCGCAGTGCAAAAGTACAACCTGCAGTTACAGTATCTGAACATTACCGCAGTGCAAGAGTACAACCTGCAGTTACAGTACAGTATCTGCTAACATTACCGCAATGCAAGCGTGCAACCTGCAGTTACAGTATCTGCTAACATTACCGCAGTGCAAGAGTACAACCTGCAGTTACAGTATCTGCTAACATTACCACAGTACAAGAGTACAACCTGCAGTTACAGTATTTGCTAACATTACCGCAGTGCAAAAGTACAACCTGCAGTTACAGTATCTGAACATTACCGCAGTGTAAGAGTACAACCTGCAGTTACAGTATCTGTTATCCGTACCGCAGTGCAAGCGTACAACCTGCAGTTACAGTATCTGCTAACATTACCGCAGTGCAAGCGTACAATCTGCAGTTATAGTATCTGTTAACATTACCGCAATGCAAGCGTACAACCTGCAGTTACAGTATCTGTTAACATTACCGCAATGCAAGCGTACAACCTGCAGTTACAGTATCTGTTAACATTACCGCAATGCAAGCGTACAACCTGCAGTTACAGTATCTGCTAACATTACCGCAGTGCAAGCGTACAACCTGCAGTTACAGTGTCTGTTATCCGTACCGCAGTGCAAGCGTACAACCTGCAGTTACAGTATCTGCTAACATTACCGCAGTGCAAAAGTACAACCTGCAGTTACAGTATCTGCTAACATTACCGCAATGCAAAAGTACAACCTGCAGTTACAGTATCTGCTAACATTACCGCAGTGCAAGAGTACAACCTGCAGTTACAGTATCTGCTAACATTACCGCAGTGCAAGCGTACAACCTGCAGTTACAGTATCTGCTAACATTACCGCAGTGCAAGCGTACAACCTGCAGTTACAGTATCTGCTAACATTACCGCAATGCAAGAGTACAACCTGCAGTTACAGTATCTGCTAACATTACCGCAGTGCAAGCGTACAACCTGCAGTTACAGTATCTGCTAACATTACCGCAGTGCAAGCGTACAACCTGCAGTTACAGTATCTGCTAACATTACCGCAATGCAAGCGGTCAACCTGCAGTTACAGTATCTGCTTACATTACCGCAGTGCAAGCGTACAACCTGCAGTTACAGTATCTGCTAACATTACCGCAGTGCAAGAGTACAACCTGCAGTAACAGTATCTGTTATCCGTACCGCAGTGCAAGCGTACAACCTGCAGTTACAGTATCTGCTAACATTACCGCAATTCAAGAGTACAACCTGCAGTTACAGTATCTGTTATCCGTACCGCAATGCAAGCGTACAACCTGCAGTTACAGTATCTGCTAACATTACCGCAGTGCAAGAGTACAACCTGCAGTTACAGTATCTGAACATTACCGCAGTGCAAGCGTACAACCTGCAGTTACAGTATCTGCTAACATTACCGCAGTGCAAGCGTACAACCTGCAGTTACAGTATCTGCTAACATTACCGCAATGCAAGAGTACAACCTGCAGTTACAGTATTTGAACATTACCGCAGTGCAAGCGTACAACCTGCAGTTACAGTATCTGCTAACATTACCGCAGTGCAAGAGTACAACCTGCAGTTACAGTATCTGCTAACATTACCGCAGTGCAAGAGTACAACCTGCAGTTACAGTGTCTGTTATCCGTACTGCAGTGCAAGCGTACAACCTGCAGTTACAGTATCTGCTAACATTACCGCAGTGCAAGCGTACAACCTGCAGTTACAGTATCTGCTAACATTACCGCAGTGCAAGAGTACAACCTGCAGTTACAGTATCTGCTAACATTACCGCAGTGCAAGCGTACAACCTGCAGTTACAGTATCTGCTAACATTACCACAATGCAAGCGTACAACCTGCAGTTACAGTATCTGCTAACATTACCGCAATGCAAGAGTACAACCTGCAGTTACAGTATTTGAACATTACCGCAGTGCAAGCGTACAACCTGCAGTTACAGTATCTGCTAACATTACCGCAGTGCAAGAGTACAACCTGCAGTTACAGTATCTGCTAACATTACCGCAGTGCAAGAATACAACCTGCAGTTACAGTGTCTGTTATCCGTACCGCAGTGCAAGCGTACAACCTGCAGTTACAGTATCTGCTAACATTACCGCAGTGCAAGCGTACAACCTGCAGTTACAGTAACATTACCGCAGTGCAAGAGTACAACCTGCAGTTACAGTATCTGCTAACATTACCGCAGTGCAAGCGTACAACCTGCAGTTACAGTATCTGCTAACATTACCGCAGTGCAAATATACAACCTGCAGTTACAGTATCTGAACATTACCGCAGTGCAAGCGTACAACCTGCAGTTACAGTATCTGCTAACATTACCGCAGTGCAAAAGTACAACCTGCAGTTACAGTATCTGCTAACATTACCGCAGTGCAAGCGTACAACCTGCAGTTACAGTATCTGTTAACATTACCGCAGTGCAAGCGTACAACCTGCAGTTACAGTATCTGAACATTACCGCAGTGCAAAAGTACAACCTGCAGTTACAGTATCTGCTAACATTACCGCAATGCAAGCGTACAACCTGCAGTTACAGTATCTGCTAACATTACCGCAGTGCAAGCGTACAACCTGCAGTTACAGTATCTGCTAACATTACCGCAGTGCAAGCGTACAACCTGCAGTTACAGTATCTGCTAACATTACCGCAGTGCAAGAGTACAACCTGCAGTTACAGTGTCTGTTAACATTACCGCAGTGCAAGAGTACAACCTGCAGTTACAGTATCTGCTAACATTACCGCAGTGCAAGAGTACAACCTGCAGTTACAGTATCTGTTATCCATACCGCAGTGCAAGCGTTCAACCTGCAGTTACAGTATCTGCTAACATTACCGCAATGCAAGAGTACAACCTGCAGTTACAGTATCTGTTATCCATACCGCAGTGCAAGCGTACAACCTGCAGCTACAGTATCTGCTAACATTACCGCAGTGCAAGTGTACAACCTGCAGTTACAGTATCTGCTAACATTACCGCATTGCAAGAGTACAACCTGCAGTTACAGTATCTGCTAACATTACCGCATTGCAAGCGTACAACCTGCAGTTACAGTATCTGCTAACATTACCGCAGTGCAAGCGTACAACCTGCAGTTACAGTATCTGTTATCCATACCGCAGTGCAAGAGTACAACCTGCAGTTACAGTATCTGCTAACATTACCGCAATGCAAGCGTTCAACCTGCAATTACAGTGTCTGTTTCCATTACCGCAGTGCAAGCGTACTGTACAACCTGCAGTTACAGTATCTGCTAACATTACCGCAGTGCAAGCGTACAACCTGCAGTTACAGTATCTGCTAACATTACCGCAGTGCAAGCGTACAACCTGCAGTTACTGTATCTGCTAACATTACCGCAGTGCAAGCGTACAACCTGCAGTTACAGTATCTGCTAACATTACCGCAGTGCAAGAGTACAACCTGCAGTTACAGTGTCTGTTAACATTACCGCAGTGCAAGAGTACAACCTGCAGTTACAGTATCTGTTATCCATACCGCAGTGCAAGCGTACAACCTGCAGCTACAGTATCTGCTAACATTACCGCAGTGCAAGTGTACAACCTGCAGTTACAGTATCTGCTAACATTACCGCATTGCAAGAGTACAACCTGCAGTTACAGTATCTGCTAACATTACCGCATTGCAAGCGTACAACCTGCAGTTACAGTGTCTGCTAACATTACCGCAATGCAAGCGTACAAGCTGCAGTTACAGTATCTGTTATCCGTACCGCGATGCAAGAGTAGGAAATTAACTGTGGTCTAATAGGGAACAATAAACAGTTCTACTTCTATGCCTACTTCCCAGAAAGCTGACTATCAATACATGATAAACACTTTATTTGTCTAAACATGCTAAACACTTATATTTGTACATCTGAAGTATAAAACAGTAACTTGCATCTATTTTTTTTTGCAGGCTGTGGAGAGCACCTTGTACGGACCATATTGGCCAGAGAATGTTCGCTTGCTTTGCAGGCAGAAGACGCTCACCAAGCTTTGCTAGAGTCTATGCAAAACAAATTCATTGGTAAGCACGCAGTACTTAAGATGGCTTTGTGCAGGAAGTAAACAGATGACAGTGGGTGTTTATTAGCAGACATGCACGTCTGTAACCAGAGACATACCATACTGGTGTCGTCTAGAGCTGTTCTTCTCTACTACGTTTTGGTGACATTCGATTGCCATATTATGTTGTCACAAAGTAACATCCAGAAATGAAACACACCTCTAAATATGTAATAAAGGTTAGTTGACATGGTACTTTTTTTATGTATCGTACAATTTTATATAATATTTGTAAGTAAACAGTTATTGAAAAGGTTTTGTGATGCACCATTTCACATTGGGTAGATTTGTATGTCCGAAGGCTTTCCCACTTAAACGCTCTTATTTTTATGTTGGGCAAATAAATAAGTATGACTTATGAAGTAAAGTATTTGTGGATATTTTGTCAACGCTATTTGTTTCACATATGCCTGCCAGATTAAAAAAAAATCCTTCCAGTTTACTAAGAGTTTGTTTATAGCTTAGCTCTGGATTCTGTCATGTGCACAAAGGGTAATTTTATCTATACAAAAATAGCAAAACAACACATTTGATGCTTCAAGTATGTATTTGATTGATCAGTGTAATAGGTTCCTCCTTACCCTGTGTTTCCTTAGAAAATAAACAGGGTAAACCAAGTGTACTTAGTTTCTGAAAGAAATCAAAATTGAATTTGACATTTGTAGATGATGGTGAGCAGATGCAACTTTTTATGACCAGAGCTAAGATTTACGTAAGTGCATTTAAACAGCTAATTAAATTAACCTCCCAACTATAGTAGAAGAAACACAGATTGTGTTGTTGTGCAAATAAGTATGCACTTTCAATAATCTTTTCTTCTTGGACTTCAACCAAAACAGAAAAGGTTACTGTACCTATCCATCTTACATGGACACAAGCATAAATGTGGCATACACTGTTCCTACCACTAGTTTCACATAACGCTTAATACCCGGTATGGTCACCATCAAAATAAGTACATTCATAAAGAACGCAAGATGCCATTGTTGTGTTTAATGTTTAGGGCTTACTTTTAACAAGAGTACAATACTCGGACACCTTTCCTCATAAAACAGAGACCCATATTCAATATGCTGTGAATACATCTTCCCTATGCTGGGAAACGGTGCAGCTCAATTGAAACCAAAAGCTCAAAGTGCTTCTACACAGCATGGGGAAGATGGCTTCTTGGTATACGGGCCTATGATCACTAACTTGAATGTTGCATTGGATTTGTGTTGATTTTCAGTTTACATTTTTTATGTATGTGTATATATATTTTTATTTATATAGCGCCATCTATGTACATCACAGCAGTAATACACGTGACATAATAATATAACACATAATGGGAATAAGCGCTTCTGACATAAAAGTAACATTAGGAAAAAGGAATCCCTGCCCGAAGAGCTTACAATCTAAGTGGTAAGTAGGAAGAAAGTAAAGAGGGTGTTCTGGCAAGTACGTCTGCAAGGGGCCAGGGTCGATGCATGAGGTGTATAGTATCAGCCATTGAGCTACCCATATGCTTTGTTTAAGTGGTGTGTTTTAAGATGGCCTTAAAGGTGGGTGCTAGTTGGATATTGAGGGCAAGGGCATTCCAGAGGTGTGGGGACACATATTCAATATGGTGTGAATACATCTTCCCTATGCTGGGAAACGGTGCAGCTCAATTGAAACCAAAAGCTCAAAGTGCTTCTACAGCGTGGGGAAGGTGGCTACATAGTATACGGGTGAGTGAGAGAGAGGTTTTAGCGGGAGAGGGCTTTAGATACAAAGGGGGTAGAGAGAAGACATTCTTGAGCAGAACGCAAAAGTCATGACAGTGTATAGCGAGAAATTAGGGCTGAAATATAAGGAGGGCAGAAGAGTGTATAAGGAGAGGCATTTGATGTGGGATGGTGCTCAAAATCACATGTGAACTCTGAAAACACTTTTTGTAAAAGTCTGTAAATGTCCAGGTTGCTTTTCAATTGTCTGTACAAAATAGTCCATATGTCGGTGTGCTAAGGAGGAATAAGCGCCTAGTGGTGTATGTCACATTGCCACAAAATATGGCGCAAAATAACAACCTCCTATCAGCATAAAAATGTCAATAACTGCAGGGTGTAACTATTATCAGGTCTATGGCCCATTACCAGTTAACCACCCTCTCAGACAGTCCAGCGAATCCAGGGTGTGCAGTTATGTTGAAGATCCAGGAGCAGTGTGTAGAACCGGAGCACGACCAAAACTGGAGTAGTTCTACACACTGCTTCCTGTTTAAGGAGATGAGAATTTTGTGTGTAATTCAGGATTTGATTGGAAGCCAGCAAACTGATTTCAATGTGAGTGACGCTGAGACAGAGTTAAGAGAAAATAAAGTGATTACTGCAGCAGTATTTAGGATAGATTGAAGGGAAGACAGGTGAGAGACAGGAAGGCTGGACAGTAGAAGGTTACAATAGTCGAGACGGGAGAGAATGAGTTTTAGCAGTAGAATGACAAAGGAAAGGGCGTATCTTTACAAAAAAACGGTGGAATGCAACACCTAGGCAGCGTGCTTGTGATACTGGGTGTATAATAGTGTTGCCAACAGTAATGTAGAAGGGGCAGTAGGGCCAGGCTTGGGAGGAAGTATGAAGAGCTCCGTCTTTGACATGTTAAGTTTGAGTTGGCAGAGGGCCATCCAGGATGATATACCTTAGCGGAGAGACATTGAGAGACTTTGGTCTGTACAGCAGAAAAAGTACATTTGTGTGTCATCCGCATAGAGGTGATCTTTGAACTCGAGATGTGATAAGGTCTCCTAGAGAGAGTGTGTAAAGAGAAGAAGTCCCAGGACAAGCCACTGGGGTACACCCACAGAGAGATCAAAAGAGGAGGTGTTGGCAAATGAGACACTGAAAGTTCGATGGGAGAGGTAAGAGGAAATCCAGGATAGAGCTCTGTTACGGATACCACAGGTATGAAAAATTGTGAAGAAGAGGGTGGTCCACAATATCAAAGACTGCCGAGAGCAATATGAGCAGAGTGTAATGACCTTTGTCTTTGGCAGCATGGAAGTCATTCATTATGTTAGTGAGGGCTGTTTCTGTTGAGTGAGCAGTGTGGAAGTCAGATTGTAGAAGATCTAGGAGAGAATAGGAGGTGAGAAAATGGAGCAAGCGAGATAATACAAGGCGTTCAAGGAGTTTTGAGCCAAAAGGCAGGAGTGAGACAGGACAATAATTAGAGAAGACGGGTAGTGTCAAGCTGGCTGTTTTTGAGTAAGGGTATAACTTGCGTGTTTGAAGGAGGAGGGATAGGTACCAGAGTAGAGGGAGGAGTTGAAAATGTGAGCGTATAGGGATTAGAGTAGGAGCAAGAGGTTTGATGAGATGTTTAGGGATGGGGCGCAGAGGGCAATTCGTAGAGGGAGAAGAGGAGATCAGCAGCGACAAAGCCTCCTCTGTGACAGCGGAAAAAGAGTTAAGGAAGGCAAGAGGAGAGTTAGGAAGAGGTCTAAAATGTGAGGAGGATACAGTGGGGATGTTTTGATGAATGGAATCCAATTTTGTCTTAAAATTGGTCAAAGTCCTGAGGTGAAAATAAATGGAGGAAGAAAAACAGGTAACAGACGGTGGTCTGAGTAGAGAGTCAAAGACAGAAAAGAGGCGACATGGTTTAGTGTCTTGTGAGTGTTGATTAGTGATGAAAAGTAGGTTTGTTTAGCCTGGGGGAGTTGAAATGGGATAGGATACATTTGTAGTGAAGGAAGTCTGCGACAGATTTCATCCAGAGGCGTTCAGAAGAACAAGTGCAGGAGCACAGCATGCGTGTGTGGCAGTCTAGCCAGGGTCTGGGATTGGAGACGCAAGAACGGCAGAGAAAAAGAGGGCCATGTACTGTAGATGGAGAGGAGAATAGGGCAGAGTTGTAGTTCGGGAGGAGCGCAAAGTGGTCAAGAGCTTGTAGGTTAATAGTGCGCAGGTCTCTGCAGAAATGAGTGGAATGGAGAGAAGTGAGAGAAAATGTGAAGAGATGATGGTCAGAGAAAAGTTTTTTTGTGAAAACCAGATCCAGGTAGTGGCCATCCTTGTGGGTGCTGACTGCAGTCCATTGGTGAAGACCAAAAGAAGAAGTTAGAGATAGAAAGCGGGAAGCTCAAGGGAGAGAGGGGTCATCAATATGGCAGTTGAAGTCCCCTAGGAGAAGAACAGGGGAGTCTGCAGAGAAAAAGACGGAGAGCCAGGAGAGAGAGAGACAGAAGGGGGATGAATAGCAGTAGGTGATTAAAAAATGACTGCCACGTGGAGAGGGAGAGGAGAAACAAGTTATACAGTGTGAGTCTCAAATGAATAAGAAATGTTCGGTAAAGACAGATTGAGGAGAGGAAGAGCCACACGCCTCCACCCCTGTCATCAGGGCGCGGAGTGTGGTAGAAATAAAGGCCACCATAGGAGGGCAGCTTCCAGTGCAGAGTCAAACTGAGTGACTGGCATTTTGGAGGCCTTAAAGCTGCAATCCCACATAGTTGGTCAGAAAACAAACATTTACCTGTCCAATTGGCTTTCTCAAAGAAATCTAACACTTCTAATAGAAAAGGTTTGGATGCTATTTTTTGGGAGAAATGCGTTTCAAGTTGAATTTCTAAGTGGCCTCTGAATGGGGAAGTGTTTATAAATCAGGTATGTTCTTTACTCTTATCCCACCCTGTCCTTATCAGAGAACAAGTGAAGATATGTAGGGACGACTCTGGCTGTACAAATACTTACTAATCTCTGCAACATCACACAAAAGGGAGTAACCCGAGGAAATCCTAAATCTAATTTTTTTAAATGTATAAAAAATACTTATCGGTGTCAGATTTGGGCAAAAATGCATAATTCTTCAGGATGAGATCCCTCAATGTCAATGGAATGAGTTCACCTTGGTCCTAGGAGGGATTGACCCTTTCAATTCAAGCTTTGAATTCATAATTTAATTGGTGATTTTGTTTTAGCTTACTGCAGCCAATCACTGACATTAAAAATTGTAGTACAGGCAGGATAAATACTTTAAAAAAGTTTTTCTTAGAGCTACTAAATAAAAAAAGTATGTTTATTAAGGTAAAACATAGAAAAAGAGGCACTCCACTGGTCTTCCAAAGACTATAAAATGTATTGCACAAGCATCAACGTTTCGGTCCGCTTGTGAAACTTTGTCAAGTGGACTGAAATGTTGATGCTTGTGCAATAAATTGTATACTCTTTGGAAGACCAGTGTAGTGCCTCTTTTTCTATTTTTGATCTACCCGTGCCTCCGCATCCAGCGGGACCATTGTTGCTGTGCACCCATGGCGATTTGTTACCTGGTATCGTGAGTACACCTATTTTGGACTGTTTATTAAGATATACATAATATATTTCAATAACTACGTTGGATTTGACACTAGTACAGTTGCATCGGCTGCTCTTCTGTACTGTACCTTGGAGCACCATTGATCTATCAAATTACCCCTTCCTGTGTTATCGAGTTCTACACTGCAGTATTAAGGACTACTGATAAGGACTACTTTTAAATGGAGTAGCGACCTGTATTAATCAAAATGCCTAACTGTCAAATTGTGCAAAGTCAAAATCACTTTTAGGGTACTTACTATATTCTGATTTCAAATCTTTCTGTATTTGATATTGCATATTTTTTTTGTATATAGCAGTGACACTGTATGCATTGCATTGCATTGCATTACAAGTCTCCAAGTCTATGGAGAAGTTAAATGTCTTTAATTAGTTGAATAAACTAGACTTGTCTGTCACAGCTTTCACGCGGTACATTTTTGTAATTGCCCACTGTGACTCCCAGGACATTTTGTATTATATTTCAGACCGTCTATTATGTGGCCTTGTTTGTTCTTTAAATGGGATTTTAAAATTGATTCCAGTAAAGCAAGTTTATTTAATAGCAAATGCAACAACTTCAGTTGGTTATTTTAATTGTGTGTTGCAGCCACCCTTCCAGTACGTATAACAGTTGGCGTTCCCACCACCCTGAAAAACATATGAATAGACAGTTATGGCATGAGTTTTACTGTTAATTCTTTAAATACAACAGTTATAATATTGTATAATATATGTACATTTTTTTAAGCTACAGTACTGTATAGTTTATTTATTTATAAAATGTTTTACCAGGAAGTAATACATTGAGAGTTACCTCTCATTGTCAAGTATGTCCTGGGCTCAGAGTTATGATGACAGATACATGGTTACAAATACATGGGTACATTAGGAGAACCGGGTTATACATTAAATATGAAGACATTGAATTAACATTGGCCTGTACTAATGTGTATTTTTGAGTAGAACTATGGTGGACAGAAACAGTAACTATGTTCTACTTTCAACACAACTGAAGACACAGTTGTTGTTCCTTGTGTTTGAAATAACTAACGTCATTATGTTCATTTAGAAGCAAAAAGTGACACACTGGGTGTTCAATTGCATGTCATTGCTCAGAATCCCTGACAGCAGTGAAAGCTCTATACTGTATGCTGTGTGAATATTGGCAAAGGCAGCTTCGGGAACCTGCTGGAGATGGGCATGTGCTTATCAGTATGCTTTATCATACTGTACCCTGGAGGGTTTATGTCACTTTTTTTTTTTTTTTTACTCACCTGTGTGCCTGTTGCAGTAGAGTAACTTTTACACACAAAAAAGAGAAATCACTCATTGGCATCCCATTCTCTGACATTTTAGTTAAGGATTTATTTTTCCGCTTTATGTCATCCTTTACTTATCTAGTAAATATCAGTTATGTCCATTCAGCCTGCAGGTTGGAACTAGGAAAAGATTTCCATGCCGCTTTGAGGAGATGCAAGTAGGTGGTAGTGGCAGTGATTTAAAATTCAAATGGGAGGAATCTAGTAAAGACACACGGACAGTCTTCCAGGACTGATACAGTTAAAGATGTGGGGTCCGAGGAAAAGGGAATGGGCTTGGAAATATCAAATTGTCAGGTTGATTCAATCTTGAACAAAATACAGACTTGCTGTATACTTGGAGGCAGCTGATTTTGGCTATTTCTGTCCATTCCTTCCATCCTATTTAGAGCGCATCTCTTCAAATCTCCAAAGGGTTCAGGAATTCTTCCAAGAAGGGAATGCCTGGCATAGGCACTTGGAGGTTTTTAAGCTGCAGGTGATAGACAAACCAATGGCAGATGTGTTTTTTTGTTGTTTTTGTACCCCAATACAGAGCCAACCAATCACAAATGTCTAACAATAAAATACATGTCATAATTTGGGATGTAGTACACATATTTATCAAATGTTCATCCAGTGGATTCTGATTTGGTGAGTGGTTCGACGTGCAGTGATTGCAAATGAAAGGTTTTCTGTAAACATATGCATCTTCCAAAAATATAATTATTAGAAACGGGGAAGTGTTACTGATCTGTTCTTTTAAAATGTAGCCAAAGTTAGGGATTGCCGAGTTGCCATAAATATTTGTGCTTGAACGGAACTCAGAAAACCTTGGACAAATAATGATAGCAATAATAACAATTCTGTTCTGCAAACAGCAGATAGTCTTTCTCACTGTTCTTTTCTTAACTAAGACGGCAGGCATAAGCTTATAGGGGTAGTGACCCTGTGTGCTCTTTTGCCTGTCGTTTCCCAGAATAACTGGCTGCAGTGGATAAGAGATAACAGTGAAAAGCAGAGTTGCAGACCTGTCTGAGACGTGAATAATTTTATTTCGTTAACTATATATTTATGACATATGACCCACATTGGGTGTATTTTTGTATTTATTTATTTCTGTGAGATATTATTTTATTTTAAAAACACATGACAGTTGTAATGCATCTATGTACACAAATCACTGCAGTTTTATTTGGATGTGTGTGTGTGTGTGTGTGTGTGTGTGTGTGTGTGTGTGTGTGTGTGTGTGTGTGTGTGTGTGTGTGTGTGTGTGTGTGTGTGTGTGTGTGTGTGTGTGTGTGTGTGTGTGAGTGAGTGACGGGGGGGGGGGGTGGGAAGGGATTAATATGTCAAGTCATTTTTGTTTTTAAATATTTGGCCAGGTCTCCAATGCGTTACAGGATTCATTGGGGTTTTTTTTTGTTTTTAGCTGTGACTTATTTATAAGGTTATATATTACAGATGAGCTTTGAATGGCTGATATTTTGTGAGTTCAGAGAATGACACTCTCCACTTTCTCACCATTGTATAACCATTTACAGTACAGGTGGTCCTCGGTAACCGACGGTCCATTTTCGGTCGAACGGCTTATCTGACACTGCGTAATGCAGTCCGCTGGAAGAATTTTCAAACGTCAGAACTGCTTATCTGTCGCTCACCGCCACGTATTAAAATGGGTCCGTTATCTGATGGTGGTTTCGGGACGTATTCTGGCGGATAAGCGAGGACCCCCTGTACATAGGCTAATATAGCCTATAGTTACTTAGTGGTGACTTCTGGAAGGTGTCTCACGGAATAGTACCACATTGTTAATATGGGCCTATATGCCGTCTTGAAAAATTGCCGTAAAATTATGTTTTCTGCAACTGGCATAATTTTTGATAGTAGCTGACAGACCAAAAGATGTGATTAATTTGGTCTATAGGATATATAATTCTAGGGCATCTGCTACAACTTTATGATGATTTCCTTCTCCCTTAAATACACATCTTTTGATTGATGCAGCACGCACATGCGTGTGTGCCTTTTATTCATGAATCACACATTAATTCAGCATAGATTTGTCTATAGAAGACATTGAGCTTGCTAAAGGATGACCTAAACTTAAAAAATGTTTAACAAGCCTTTCATATTTTGTATACTTTTGTGTTCTTTTCCTTAGTTCCACGTATGAGGTTCTTTTTACCTTTATTTATAAAATGTTTTACCAGGAAGTAATACATTGAGAGTTGCCTCTCGTTTTCAAGTATGTCCTGGGCATAGAGCAGTGATTTCCAACCTTTTTTGTTTGGTGGAACCCTTGAAGTATTTCGAAAAATCTCGGGGAACCCCTATCTGGCTGACACATATTAGGTTTGCCAGGGGTCAGTCACAACATTTCACACCTCACGAGCCACCTCTATTTCCCACCCTTTACCCATGTATTTCCACTCTCTCTCAATCCAGCCTACAAAATACATACCAAAAAAAAACACCCCCGGGGGGGGGGGGGGGGGTCTGTGGGCCATAGGAGGAACCCCTGGGACTGCTTCAAGAACCCTGGTTGGGAATCACTGGCATAGTTATGATGACAATACATAGCTACATGAAATGAACAGGGTTATGCATTATATTTACAGACATTGCATGAATAGTTAAAGATAATATGTTGTAGGCATACCTGAATCCGTTGCTTCTGAAAATTAGCCGCCATTGTTTTAATACAGATGTCTGCCAGCTTCCATCTACGAATATTTAATGGTCAGTGGATAGCTGTGGTTTTCGGAGAACACACAAGTTATTGAATGTAGTATCAACTAGGAAGGTTCCAGTGGACGTTTCATGAAGACAAGAAAGAAAGGGAATTGAAATGTCACATCTACAGAACCAGTGGGCTTTCAGAATCAGAACTGCTGGTTATTCACCCATTGATGATTATCCTAAAATCACCTTTTCCACACACAAAAACAATGAAAGCATGTTGCTGGTTTTAAAGTACAACCCGCCCCAAACTAGTTTTGGGTGAAGAGTAACAGTTACAAGTACTCTACTAAACTTTTTTTTTTTTAAATAAATCCTCTGAGATGAAGCAGCAACCGCCCTAAAAAACATTTTTTTTTAAACCTTAATAGATTTGGGGATTTACTGTGATGCTCCCAGAAACACGCTGGTTGCAGGTAAATGATCTTGTTTTTGGCCAAATAAATGCAAGTCAAGGCTAATACTGGCGGCCGTATTATTCTCTTGGACAAGCATTCTTGTCTGGAAGATTGAAAGTGGGTTTTAGCGAAAGCCGTGGGTTGCCTGCAGCTGTATTCATTGCAGGACTCCCCACATTGACCAAAAGGTTTATTATTTATTTTTTTAGAATCAGAACATTCTATAGAATAATTCTTCTAATAATAGAGAATTGAGCCGTTGTAAAACAAGTGCTGCTTTAAATGAATGCGGCTTTAAAACTCTATTTTAGTTTTAAGCTTGATCACTCTTTAAGGGAGACTATGGTTGCTATTTATTCTCCCAGAATACACTTATTAATTATTGGCTTTCCTTCCCAAGTGAAGGCAGTGACTGCTGGAATGTAAAGACTCCCTATCAAGAGGGGAGGAAAACCCAAAATAGTGTACACTTTTTTGTTGTTGAGGACATTGTGACAATGAGGGGGTAACCAGGCTCACTAATAAAGGTTAAGCCCATTTGGCTACCTCTGATCCATGTATTGGGGTTTGGGAGTGTCAGCTTTTGAGCCAAGTGATTGTACATGCATTGTGTAAAATTATGCGACAATAAAGAATGTATGTGTTTTTACCTTTCCAGGAGTGCCAGCAAGCAGAGATTGCAGAGCTATGAGTTTCAGGGGGGGGGGGGGGGGGCGGGGGTTGCTGAGAAAGTGTTGTCAGAATGTGTCTAGGTAGTCGTGGTCCAGAGTTGCTGGATAACCCAAAAATGTACCCGAGAATCGTGCTTTATTCCCTGATACATATAGGCACATTGTTCCGGCAAAATCTCCCCTTGAAAACGTTTGCGCGACTCACCGCTAGGATCCGCTGCTTCAGCACAGACCATAAAGGTAAATGGGGAATAGGGATGTGAGGTGTCCCTGGAATGGTCAAGCGGTCCTTAGGTTAAGGGAGGGATACCCAGTTAATGCCCAGGTCACCCAGACCTGGGGGTGCTCCAACCATAGATACGGTTGTGAGGAGTTTTAAAATTATAAGTCTAGTTATAGTGTGTGGGGAATATGGCTAGTAAGAAATAAAATGCAGCTTCTTATTCTATTCCCCATAACCAGAAGACTTAGGAAAGCTCAAATGTATATTTTATTAAACAGTGTGTAGCCACTGGGCTACCAGCTTGGTGCCAGCGTGTCTACTCAGACATTGGACATGAAAGCCAAAGAGGATGCCAGATGTGTGAAGAACATTTGGGCAGGAGGTTAAGGCTTGAGTACCCACGTCCTGGGATGAATGGAGGTCCTCGGGACTACCAATTGCCCCACCAGACTGTGAGGAGCCCAACTGTGTGGATTCTGCATACCAAGTGGCTAAGGTGGCAAGCTTGCGCATGCCCTTGGCTGATTCAGAAGATCTGCTTGCCCGACTTCAGAAGACTGGCATCGCTCTGATTGGTTGGTGAGAAAGTTCCCACGCAGAGATTGACTGTAGTATTTCATGAATGAACTCAGAAATACTATAAGAATCCCTCAGCTAATCCGGTGCTGAGATTCTAAGCGCCAGAACTGCAGCGGCAAATTTGAATGTACCAAAAGATTAATTTCAGGTCGAAATATTTTCTAAGTCCAGTTTTTTGCGGCCAAGTTCTAAAAAGGAAACGTAGCGGTCGCGGCTAGGATTGCAAGCCGAATTTAGTTCCAGGACGTTTGGCGTTAACTCCCTATGAAGTGAGTTCATCACCTCTGGAGGAAAGAGAGCGGTGGCGTCAGGAACTTCTTGCCGATTTGAGTTGCAGGACATTTCGGGCTGAGTCCCGGTCAACCAAAGACTTTTGTTTTACATCTAATTCAACTAGGAAAGTCTAGTTTTGTTGCCCAGGCCCCCAGTAAGTGTGTATTTCTTATGTATTTTGTGTTCCTCTGTGTGTTTGCAAATTTTAAGTGAATTAACCTCAATTTATTTCATATCTCATTTTGCTTAATGTTATGATCCCGGTAAAAAGGTGCAAATGCCTGGTCTCCCATGACAGACATGGTACTCTCAAATGGCATCATGATGTATTAAGTATTCATAGAAACATTAGGTATCATTTGCTATTAAACCCTTAGCTGTCAAAGCAAGATCGAACCCAAATAACTGTGTCACGGGAGACCAGTACTTTAACACCAAAACCACCAGGATCACGAGCACCAGACAGGACAAAGTTGTAGAATAAAATGGGGTTTATTCTGGCACGCCAGCAGACAAAAAAGATGTACAAAACACAATACAATACCAACTGGGGGACTGGGGAGTAGACACTAGCCTCTCTAGGTGCAGGGGCCTGCTTCAAGAAGGCTTGTCCTGTCCGCTTCTCATCCAGGATCTCAGAGTGCTGATCACACACAGCAGCCCCTCTGAGATATCTCTCCAGCTGGTCACTGTAAAGATCAAACTCCTTCCCAGAGTGTCTCTCAGTCTGCTAGCTTCTCTGCTCTCAGATACTCTCTGAAGGCAGATCTCCACACTCTTTCCCAGAGTGTCTCCCTGAATGTTGACTGCACACTCCTTCCCAGAGTAGAACCGCCTCTCTGCTCAGCAGCACCCCTTTATATATCCCTCTGTGACTATAATTTACATGGGAGATTCTACTGGACAATTCAAGCACAAATTAAGTTATTGCCACAACAGCCCAAGGGTATGCTAAAACCCATCCCTGATTAAATCAGAGTCTGTGCCAGACAATGCTTTCCCTTCCAGATCTGATCAGTAGCCTTTCACCTCCCCCCAGGAGTCCAGACACCTAGCTGTCCCTAATCCTATCAATTCTATAGAAAGCTAAGTGGCTTGCCTTCTCCATAGAAATGATAAGAATAGTGATTCACTAACAGTGGAATTGCGTTTACAGGTAATAACAAATACAGACACATCCCTGTCCTTCCCCAGATGTTAAATATCTTTTGGCCAAAATAAGCCTTACAATGGTGGCCAAATTAGATAGATTTAGGGGTAGCTAGCTGGGCTTCGTAACAGTTTTGTGATGCCAGCAGCCCCTACCGTCACAAACTGGTATTAAGATTGTGAACCATGATAACACACTTTCCCATTTTGTTTCTGATGCTCTCTTATCAATAACTAAACCAATGGTCTTCCTGATGAATCTGTTCAGCGTACTCAAGAGTTCTAAAGAGATCAGATTCTATCAAATATTTGGGTGTCCATATGAATTAACTTGGGTGCCTTTAGAATAACACATTTTGCATATTGTGTGGTTTGTGCCATTATAGAGTCACTCCACTCCAGCACAGCAAACACAAGAAGGATGTTCAGATTACCAGCCTTGAACAAATGTAGGTAATTTATGCAGGTACTGTAGTAAGATAGAAAATCGTAAGAAGGGTTAGAAGTAGATGAGAATAATGCGTAAGTTAGTGAATCATTATGTATTTTGTCAGTTTTCTTATTCGCGTGCAGTGGTAGAGGATGTATAACCTCTCCTAGAAAACCTTGTGTACCATACAAAAAAACTGAGGCTTTACTGTTTTTCAGTAAGCAACAATTTAGAAATAGAGAATAATTTGTGTTTAAGAACACAGCTATTCTGATTAAGAACGGGGGATTTATTTCTCTGTAAGAAAGCTTTATGTTTTAAACCATTGGCTTTACAACTTTGAGACAAAAGTACAATGTAAATAGTGTTACTGTCTTTTTAGAGAGTTATTAAAAATATGTATGACGGTTTTTAAGGAATAAACATACTGTAGTTTGGTGTATCTCTTTGTAGGAGTCAATAGAGAGTAGTAATCTTCATAGCCAAGTAAACCCCTCTCAGGAGAGCATTGCAACAATCTTGTGATACTAAGGTTTGCAGGGGCACAGCCAGAAATTCATATTGGGGGGTGCAAAGTTTGGGGGTTTGCAAAATATCTGCTATATTAATGTATTTATTATTGCACACGAGAATAAACTACTATTTCAACTTACTGTACAAAACGATGTCTAGTTTCCTTTTATTTTTTTAAACATTATAGCCCATTCTCTCTCTCCCCCCCTCCTCATCCACTTTTCTCCCTCATCCTCTCTCCCCCTCTCCTCCCTCCTCACCTTCTCCCCTTCCCTCACCCTCTCCCTCATCGCCCTCTCCCCCTCCCTCCTCGCCCTCTCCCTCATCGCCCTCTCCCCCTCCCTCCTCGCCCTCTCCCTCCTCGCCCTTTCCCCCTCCCTCCTCGCCCTTTCCCCCTCCCTCCTCGCCCTTTTCCCCTCCCTCCTCGCCCTTTCCCCCTCCCTCTCGCCCTTTCCCCCTCCCTCCTCGCCCTCTCCCCCTCCCTCCTCGCCCTCCCTCCTCGCCCGCTCCCTTCTCGCCCTCTCCCCCTCCCTCCTCGGCCTCCCTCCTCACCATATCCCCCTCCCTCCTCATCCTCTCCCTCCTCACCCTCTCCCCCTCCCTCCTCACCCTCTCCCCCTCCCTCCTCACCCTCTCCCTCCTCGCCCTCTCCCCCTCCCTCCTCGCCCTCTCCCCCTCCCTCCTCGCCCTCTCCCCCTTCCCTCCTCACCCTCTCCCCTTCCCTCCTCACCCTCTCTCCCCCTCCCTCCTCACCCTCTCTCCCCCTCCCTCCTCCCCCTCTCTCCCCCTCCCCGCCCTCTCTCCCCCTCCCCGCCCTCTCTCCCCCTCCCTCCTCGCCCTCTTCCCCTCCCTCCTCACCGTCTCCCCCTCCCTCCTCACCGTCTCCCCCTCCCTCCTCACCGTCTCCCTCCTCACCCTCTCCCCCTCCCTCCTCACCCTCTCCACCTCCCTCCTCACCTTCTCCCCCTCTCTCCCCCTCCCTCCTCGCCTTCTCACCCTCCCTCCTCGCCTTCTCACCCTCCCTCCTCGTCCTCTCCCCCTCCCTCCTCGTCCTCTCCCCCTCCCTCCTCGTCCTCTCCCCCTCCCTCCTCGTCCTCTCCCCCTCCCTCCTCGTCCTCTCCCCCTCCCTCCTCGTCCTCTCCCCCTCCCTCCTCGTCCTCTCCCCCTCCCTCCTCGTCCTCTCCTTCTCATCTTCTCTCCCCCCTTCTCATCCTTTTTCTCATCATTATCCTCTCTTCCCCTCCACATTCTCTCTGAAGGAAGTGAGACCCCCCTCCCTCTTGACTCTTGATGAAAAAAAGCGGTTACAGAGGCCTCGCGCTCTTTCCCACAGCAATTAAACTGATTGCCGTGGAAAGAGCGGGGCCATCCTCCATGACGTCACGGCATCATGTGACGCTGCGTTGTCATGGCGACATGACGTCACATGGTGATGCGTTGCCGCAGCAATGCCATGACTACGCCCCGGAGATCTCTTAAGGCATAGTTACGACACTGTACTGCACTCATGCTGATTCCCACCTCCACCCCCACTATTTGTGTATCCTGACCAGTTTCAACTCTGCCCTCGTTCATGCGAAGTGACACTACTTTCCCTCACGGATCAACACTCGTAGGTCCGTTCCTTGCGGTATTTTATTTATTTTATTCTCTCTCAAGGTTTTTTTGTACCTATTAACCTTCTTAAAGCAGTAATCCTGCCTAACCAACCCCAACCTTTTTTTGTTATGGCGTGTAAACTGGGGGGAATCCTCCGGAGCTGAAAATAATGGGGTTTAGCTCTGAAGGACCCTCCGGATCCCGAGATTCTTACTGGTGATGTTACTGGCGTTACTCCATGGTCTTTAAAGGTATTTAAATTTCCATCTGATTACATTGCAGAGTCCTATTGGCCTGGTGGACCGGTGAGATTTGGCAGCCATTTTGTTTCCTCTAGAGGGAGTTTTAAAACCGGTAACTACACTGGAAAGTAGGCTGTAGAACACAAGGGGGAGGGGAGGGGAGGGGGGAAGAAAGAGTGACATTGGAAGGAGTGGGTGACATGGGGAAGAGGGGCTAGAGTTACGTGGGAGCAGAGAGAGTAACATGAGGGAGAGGATGAAACCTCCGGTCAGCTGCTTAATACCAGTGTGCTCATAATTGCTGTACCACTTCTCTGCTTGCCTAGTGCTGAGCACACTAGTCATTAGCATGCTGTGAGAACAGCTTCCCGGAGGGAGCAGGCAGAAGCTCATATTCCTCACAGCAACGTTACTGCCCCCTCTGCACCGGGGTGTGTGTTTGTGTATATATATATATTTAGGCACTGTACCGTGTATTAGTGTCATTGGATGTAGCACTGAGCTCTGTCTGTGTTTCAGGTTCTGTCTCTGGTTTTAAATATATATATATATATATATATGTGTGTGTGTGTGTGTATATATGTGTATATATATATATATATATATATATATATATGTATTATATATATATATGTGTGTGTGTTTATATATGCGAACGGGGTCTGCCTTGTTGCGGCTTGCAAGCTTACAATGCTTTGGCCAAAGGGTTAAACTAAATGACCCTACTTCAAGAGAGTATATAAGTATTTTACTGTGTATTTTTGTCATTGAGATGTAGCATTGGGCTTCTGTGTTTATATATATATATATATATATATATATATATATATGTATGTGCCACGCTCAACTGCTCTCCTTTTTGACACTCATATACATATATATATTCTGTGGGGGCTCAGGGATTCCCATTAAGAGCTTACTGGGGTTGTGTGTGTTAATATAAATATATATATATATATATATATATATATATATATATATATATATATATATATATATATATAACACACACAACTATATATATATATATATATATATATATATATATATATATATATATAGTAGATGATAAAGAACAATAGGCACCCCGTCTGAAAAATCAATGAGATTGGTGCAAATCCTGTATGGTATAAATAGGCAATACGATACCGTGTGTAGACGAATATCAAAGGCAGCACTCCAGAAGGTTGTCAAAAATAATGTATTAAATTAACAAGACATCATTCCTATATAGATTTTGACTTTCTTCTCCTTCGCAGTCTGCATTGTCTTGCTATCGATATCTCAGCATTGACTGGGTCTCATTAAATCTGTCTCTTGGCTTCTCGTAAATTCCTCCAACTATTTATCTACATGGTGTTATGTGGTTGATTCATTTTACTGCATCGCAGTACCAGAGTACTGTATGTTGCAGTTGAGTGCCATGAGAAAATGAATTTAAATCAAAATGTACTATTATCGTTGTTGTGACATTTTTGTTACTTAAACTAAATATGTTACTGGTATCAGTATAAAGTAGTCAGTCTCTTCAGAATACAAACTTTTGTTTTCCATTATGTAAAACTTAAAAACAACACAAAATAGTACACTACCATCCATCCTGCCGCCAAAGCATGTTGCCTAGGTGTGACATTTGACGCCTTCCTACGCCATGGCTAAAATTTGACACTTCTTCCTCTGTAACATTATCAAGATCTGCCCTTTCCTCTGTCAATCTACTGCTAAAACTCTAATGCATACCTTTGTCCTTTCCCGTCTGGATTATTGTAACTTACTGCTTACGGCCCTCCCTGCCTCACAACTTTCTCCCCTGTAATCGATCCAAAATTAGGCTGCTAGAATAATGTAACTTTCTCCCAAAACAGGGTCTGCTCATCTCGTCCTTAAATCCCTCTCCATGTTTGGATCACCTACAAAGTTCTCCTCCATACCTTTTAAGTCTCTCCACTTATTTGCTCCTCCCTACATATTAGCTTTGATCTCGCGTTATGTCCCTGCTCGCCTCCTTCGCTCTGCTCATAAGGCTAGATCCCCAGCGCAGCCGACGGCGCATGCGGCCATGCACGGGCCTCTCACCAGCCCCTTACCTGCTCCCTGGCTGTCCCTAGTCCCTCCTCCCTCCCAGGCTCACTGCGCACTCTGACAGTCAGCCGGCAGGGGCTACAACCAGTTTGTGACCCCGAGCGGCGACGCGTCACGTGGTGTGGCAGGGAGCCAATCAGAGAGGCGGGGGAGCGGGAGCAAGGGGGTGGGGGAGAGTGTGAGGTGGGGGGGAGAAGTCTGCTGAGCTCCGTGTGTGGGGAGGGGGGGGGGCATAGGTTTATTTTTAGTTTGGCTGGCGTCGTGGCCCCGCCCCCTCGTCATGGCCACGTGCACACAGCCCGTTTTGGCCATGCCCCCCGTGCCTCAGAACGCCGCCTGCAGATCGCGTTATAGCGCTCTGCACACGCCGCCAGGTCGCAAGGCGGGCGTGCAGGCGCGTGCAATGGGGCATCAGCCTAACTGTCTCCTCTCCACGCCTTTCACCGCTACTACTCTAACCATAAACCTTTTTCCCTAACTGCCCCATACCTGTGGAACGCCCTCACACTCCATATGCATCAAGAACCTTCTCTCCCCACCTTTGTCAAACCTTAAAATTCGCCTTTCAAATTAAGCATTTCAATAGCCCGGACGCATGTCCATTGTCCTACACGCACAGTCGGTCCTACCAACCATTGTAACCAAGCACTTCCATCTACTACACTTATTCCCTCACCTGCGGCCTCTGTAAATCTCCCAATATACCACTTAGATTGTAAGCTCCTCGAGGCAGGGATTTCCTACCCTGTTGTCTGACTTTGTTTGTTGCATTTATTGTATTATAATTCCCTGTATTGTATGGTCTCTTTTGTAAAGCGCTGAGTATACTGTGGGCGCTATATAAATAAAGAGATACATACAGTATAGTGTGTGTGTACGCACAAATATTCTTTGGGTTTTATCATTTATTTTTTAACTCTTCCATGGTTAATGTGTGTGCAGTGTGTATTTTAATATATTACTGATTTATTACTCTCCACCAGTGGAGGGGCTGTAGAGGCAATTAGACATGCTCCTTTTTACCTGATCCCCTTCACAGTTATTATATAGTGAGCTCACATGTGTTTTTAAAGAGATTCTTGTAGCCTGAACTACACCCTCACTTCCAGTGATTCGTGTTTTTCATATACAGTATTACCATTATTCACGCCTCAGCATTACATTTGCCATAGGATGCAATGGCCTCCCCTGGAATACATGAGCAAATGAACATACTTGTGTAATTACTTTATAAGTGTATTACCATTGCAATGTGCTGTGCCTTCCATGACCAAAGTAATGCAGTGACAGATATAAAACAGATGCTATGTTTAAAAAATACAAATATATATTTTTTTATAATTTAGGACGATGACTTCGACTTTTGTTGTCTCTGTTTTATGTAATGTCCGTGGATCCTGCTCAACAAACAATGCATTCTCCTCTTTGTCTAGCTTGGGCCTGACTGGGATGCAGCAAGTCCCAGAAGGAAAAACTTAAGACATGGATTCTTTTTTTCAGGTCTCCGCAAAGAAGAAGAAAAAAAAAGCAGGGGCATATACTGTATTTATCAAGGCAAAAAAAGACTAATTCTCGGGCAAAACAACTGCACTAGATGTATCAAAGAAAAAAGGCCCATTGATATTAATAGGATTTTTTCTGTAATACATATGGGGCAGATTTGTGGCCCCAGAATGTGACCACTTTTGCGTTGTTACATATAAACCCCCGCAATTTTCAAAGAAACCAGAACGCTTTTTCCTGTTATTACATTTAGTAGGCCGTTTACTTGTTTGAAAAGTGGGACTGCCCCTTTCCAGATTGTTTGGTTTCATGGAAGGTAGAACACCCAAATGACATAAAGACAACTGTGAAAAGATTGTATTTCATACATACTATTATGCCGCGCAAAAGTAAAATTGTGCTTTCATGTTCAGGAAACAAATTGGCAATACGGTCTCAAGCCAAATACACTAAATAAGAAAGTCTATGTTTTAACATCTAATTGAATACAGACTTGTTATATTTTTCAGGCTCACCCTTCCTAGCTAATGAAGACAGCGTTCTTGGTGGAGTAATAGTACTTCGATCATGCAAGTGTTCATCAAAACCGGATTCAACAGATGATAAACAGGCCCTACTAGGTAAAATAATTTGCTAGTGGACATCAAATAAAAGATACTTGTATTTCTTGCTTAATGTTGTTGTACGTTATTGATGAAGCACAGGAGCTTCAGGAATAGATATTTATGCAAGTATGTACAGATGTATCAAGACTTAATACCTTAATCGCAGCACTGAAGGATTAACGTTGTGGGGGTTTCATTGAGAAGCATTGACACACCCCCACCCCCCCCGGCACATGATCGCGGCAGACACTGTCCCCAGCGCCACAGACGTTTGCTTGTTCGTCCGCGGTGCTGGGGTCAGAAGACTATAATGTTAAAATAATTAACTTGAGAGACAATTTAGAAATAAGTCAGGCAGATAGTATTTGTCACCTTCAGTGCATTAGGCTGCATCCCACAGTGACCGGTTTTCAGTTTCTTAAGTGAAAAAATTACTATTTACAACCTACTTTTAGTTTTGCAGCACCAAGTAATTACCGGCATTAGCAATTGTCCTATGTCACCTTATAGGAAGTGAAAATAGGAGCTTAACCAGTTCAACTGTTATACACCAAGTAACAATAACACAATATAAGAGTTTTGGTTCATAAGCCTTTCTTGGTCTCTGTGTTCTTGCTCACGTTGCCTTTTATCTTTTTCTTTTTATTCCATCCTTCTCTTCATTCTCATTAATTTCATTTATCACGTTGGTTTGCTAGGGTGGCTGCTGTGCACTGTAGTTGTTCAGCTTGTTTTGGGGAATACAGAGCTTGGTTTCAATATCCTATATCATTTATTTATTATTAATTTTACTTTGTAGTGGAGTTCCTGTGGAGTCATACAACAGAGAGCATGTGTGTTGGTTACATGTCGGCACAGGATGGCAAAGCCAAGGTAAGGATTTACAAGTTCAAGTTCTAATAATCTCAGCTACCTTGATTACAATGTTGTAAACATTACCAAATGTATTGTATTGCATTTTTATTTATAAAGCACCAACCACGTACACATAATCTGCGAGACATTATACAGGCATACCCCGCATTAACGTACGCAATGGGACCGGAGCATGAATGTAAAGCGAAAATGTACTTAAAGTGAAGCACTCCCTTTTCTCTACTTCTCAATGCATGTACTGTACTGCAATCGTCATATACGTGCATAACTGATGTAAATAACGTATGTGTAACAGGCTCTATAGTCTCCCTGCTTGCGCACAGCTTCGGTACAGGTAGGAAGCTGGTATTGCTGTTCAAGACGTGCTGCCGTTTGCTTATTGAACGATATGTCCTTACTCGCGAGTGTACTTAAAGTGAGTGTCCTTAAACCGGGGTATGCCTGTACAGGAAAGAATACTACAAATAGGAAAGAATGTGTTTCATCAACATACCTCTAACTCTATGAGACAAATTTAGTTTCTAGAATAGATGCTGAGATCAAAAGGGGTCCGCGACTTGAGCTACCGCTGGGGAAGTGTTTGGAGACTGACACCAAACAGTTTAAAGTTTGCTCTCTCTCTCTTTAGCTACAAGAATTCTGTGAGTTGTAATTATTTCTTTACAAACTGTTTTATTACAGATTTGAAAGAGGTAAGGGTTCAGAAAAAGAAAATCCCAGCATGCACATATATACGGATTTAGCAAGACTTACTGTTCTGGGTGCCGCAAAAAAAACTAAGTGTCAATTCCCGGCATTTATTTGCAAACTGCAGCCCCCATGCGACTCTCTTATGGCTAATGAGTATCTTAGGCGAAGATATTCAATGCGCCACCTGCCGGATACACATACTGAACTGCAATTACATGAACAGCCGCATAAATAATTCTGCCGGCTGACCGTAGCCGAGCTGCGGACAACAAAGTGCTCACGCGGCTGTAATCTCGCATCCCACTGCAGACACGGGGACACCAAACAAATCAGACTGCTGTCCAGGTGCTGGGGAAGGTGGGGACAGACCAGGGATGCAGCAGCAGCACTCCAACTTTCCATGTTCCTGTTCTATCCCTTAGAAGAAATATTAACCTGGAGTTGGCTCCTAAATCTGTCCTCTTCCATTATCATCCTAGGCTAATGACGTGACGGAATTCAAAACTGCTTGAACTACACCCAAACATATTGGAAATGTAGACAAAAAGCAAACAGGGTCTGAAGCGTCATAGTGGTTAGAAGGGAAATGGGCAGATTAGAAGGGTCACGTGGCACTTATTTGGCAGCTTTTTTCTTGTTTCTGTAGTAGAGTTTGTTGCTTAATTTCCCAATTGACATCACCAAAGTGATACTCAGACACATCTCTTAAAAAGCTGTACATTTTTTGTCCAGTTGAGCTCAAAATGCCAAAATCCTACCTTTTATAACTTTACCAGGAAAGTTCTCACTTTTTATGGCGCATCATTAATTTTAAAATCTTCATCCTCTTCCACAACTTATAGCTTCTCTTTCATTGCGTTTAAAAAGATATCCAGTAATTCCACATCAAGCATGTGTATGTGTATTTTTCTTTGTGACAAATTCTCCCTCTAAGTATGTTTGCTTTATCACATGGTTCTGCTGACTGAGTATAAGGCCTCGTCCAGGGTGAAGGGAAGAGCAGAGCGAGCGAGCTGGCGCTCATGCACAGTGACGTCACGTGTACCCCCGCGCTCTCTCCACCCGCACTCTCTCTCTCCCCCCGCTCTCTCTCTCGCCCCCCCCACCACTCCGTTTGCCCCCCCACCACTCCGTTTGCCCCCCCCACCACTCCGTTTGCCCCCCCCCACCACTCCGTTTGCCCCCCCAACACTCCGTTTGCCCCCCCCACCACTCCGTTTGCCCCCCACCACTCCGTTTGCCCCCCACCAATCCATTTGCCCCCCCACCTCTCCGTTTGCCCCCCCACCTCTCCGTTTGCCCCCCCATCACTCCGTTTGCCCCCCCACCACTCCGTTTGCCCCCCCACCACTCCGTTTGCCCCCCCACCACTCCGTTTGCCCCCCACCACTACGTTTGCCCCCCCACCACCACTTTGTTTGCCCCCCCACCACCACTTTGTTTGCCCCCCACCACCACTTTGTTTGCCCCCCCCCACCACCACTTTGTTTTCCCCCCCCAACACCACTTTGTTTGCCCCCCACCACCACCACTTTGTTTGCCCCCCACCACCACCACTTTGTTTGCCCCCCACCACCACCACTTTGTTTGCCCCCCCACCACCACTTTGTTTGCCCCACCCACCACCACCACTTTGTTTGCCCCCCCCACCACCACCACCACCACTTTGTTTGCCCCCCCCACCACCACCACCACTTTGTTTGCCCCCCCCCCCACCACCACCACTTTGTTTGCCCCCCCCACCACCACCACTTTGTTTGCCCCCCCCACCACCACTTTGTTTGCCCCCCCCACCACCACTTTGTTTCCCCCCCCACCACCACTTTGTTTCCCCCCCCACCACCACTTTGTTTCCCCCCCCACCACCACTTTGTTTCCCCCCCCCACCACTTTGTTCCCCCCCCACCACCACTTTGTTCCCCCCCCCCCACCACCACTTTGTTTCCCCCACCACCACCACTTTGTTCCCCCCCCACCACCACTTTGTTCCCCCCCCCACCACCACTTTGTTTGCCCCCCTACCACCACTTTGTTTGCCCCCCCACCACCACTTTGTTTGCCCCCCCACCACCACTTTGTTTGCCCCCCCCACCACCACCACTTTGTTTGCCCCCCCACCACCACTTTGTTTGCCCCCCCCACCACCACCACTTTGTTTGCCCCCCCCCACCACCACCACCACTTTGTTTGCCCCCCCCACCACCACCACTTTGTTTGCCCCCCCCACCACCACCACTTTGTTTGCCCCCCCCCACCACCACCACTTTGTTTGCCCCCCCACCACCACTTTGTTTGCCCCCCCCACCACCACTTTGTTTCCCCCCCCACCACCACCACTTTGTTTCCCCCCCCCCACCACCACTTTGTTTTCCCCCCCCCCACCACCACTTTGTTTCCCCCCCCCACCACCACTTTGTTTCCCCCACCACCACCACTTTGTTCCCCCCCCACCACCACTTTGTTCCCCCCCCACCACCACTTTGTTCCCCCCCCCACCACTTTGTTTGCCCCCCCACCACCACTTTGTTTGCCCCCCCCCACCACCACTTTGTTTGCCCCCCCCACCACCACTTTGTTTGCCCCCCCACCACCACTTTGTTTGCCCCCCCCACCACCACCACTTTGTTTGCCCCCCCACCACCACTTTGTTTGCCCCCCCACCACCACTTTGTTTGCCCCCCCCCACCACCACTTTGTTTGCCCCCCCACCACCACTTTGTTTGCCCCCCCACCACCACCACTTTGTTTGCCCCCCCCCACCACCACCACTTTGTTTGCCCCCCCACCACCACTTTGTTTGCCCCCCCACCACCACTTTGTTTGCCCCCCCCACCACCACTTTGTTTGCCCCCCCCCACCACCACTTTGTTTGCCCCCCCCACCACCACTTTGTTTGCCCCCCCCCACCACCACTTTGTTTGCCCCCCCCCACCACCACTTTGTTTGCCCCCCCACCACCACATTGTTTGCCCCCCCCACCACCACTTTGTTTGCCCCCCCCCACCACCACTTTGTTTGCCCCCCCCACCACCACTTTGTTTGCCCCCCCCCACCACCACTTTGTTTGCCCCCCCTCCACCACCACTTTGTTTGCCCCCCTCCACCACCACTTTGTTTGCCCCCCTCCACCACCACTTTGTTTGCCCCCCCCCCCCCCCCACCACCACTTTGTTTGCCCCCCCCCCACCACCACTTTGTTTGCCCCCCCCCACCACCACTTTGTTTGCCCCCCCCCACCACCACTTTGTTTGCCCCCCCCACCACCACCACTTTGTTTGCCCCCCCCCCACCACCACTTTGTTTGCCCCCCCCACCACCACTTTGTTTGCCCCCCCCCACCACCACTTTGTTTGCCCCCCCCCACCACCACTTTGTTTGCCCCCCCCCCCACCACTTTGTTTGCCCCCCCCCCACCACCACTTTGTTTGCCCCCCCACCACCACTTTGTTTGCCCCCCCCACCACCACTTTGTTTGCCCCCCTCCACCACCACTTTGTTTGCCCCCCTCCACCACCACTTTGTTTGCCCCCCTCCACCACCACTTTGTTTGCCCCCCCCACCACCACTTTGTTTGCCCCCCCCACCACCACTTTGTTTGCCCCCCCCACCACCACTTTGTTTGCCCCCCCCCCACCACCACCACTTTGTTTGCCCCCCCCCCCCCACCACCACCACTTTGTTTGCCCCCCCCACCACCACTTTGTTTGCCCCCCCCCACCACCACTTTGTTTGCCCCCCCCCACCACCACTTTGTTTGCCCCCCCACCACCACTTTGTTTGCCCCCCCCCACCACCACTTTGTTTGCCCCCCCACCACCACTTTGTTTGCCCCCCCCACCACCACTTTGTTTGCCCCCCCCACCACCACTTTGTTTGCCCCCCCCCATCACCACTTTGTTTGCCCCCCCCCCACCACCACTTTGTTTGCCCCCCCCCCACCACCACTTTGTTTGCCCCCCCACCACCACTTTGTTTGCCCCCCCCACCACCACTTTGTTTGCCCCCCCCACCACCACTTTGTTTGCCCCCCCCCCACCACCACTTTGTTTGCCCCCCCCCACCACCACTTTGTTTGCCCCCCCCCACCACCACTTTGTTTGCCCCCCCCCCACCACCACTTTGTTTGCCCCCCCCCACCACCACTTTGTTTGCCCCCCCCCACCACCACTTTGTTTGCCCCCCCCACCACCACTTTGTTTGCCCCCCCCACCACCACTTTGTTTGCCCCTCCCACCACCAGGAAGTGAGCCTCTCTCTGGCCCTCATTTCCATAAGCTGCTGCTGGCCTTTAAATAGCAGTTGCTCCCTATCAGTGCTTGTGCAAAGTACTCTATACGTTGTTCTGCTTGAGCCCTGTCTTTGCCTCTGTGTTTACCTGCTTGGGCTTGACCTCTGCCTGGACCTGACCACACCTGCCTGCCGCCTGCCGCCTGCCGCCTGCCTCGACCACAGAATTGGACTTGACTACCTCTGCATCTCAGGCCTCAGATCCCAGGCCAAGGTCGGTGTACTACTCCCTACCACTGCCCTGCGGGTTCATATCCTGTCTTGCAGTCAGCAACGTTACACTGAGACTACCAAACATGTCTGAGAGCTAGTTCTCTCTTGCAGTTTATTAATGACTTGTGAAGTAGCGGCCTAAACACTTTCCATTGCCAGTTTGTCATAGGAAACACACACTTTCTTCTGAATTTTCTGCTGCAAACCTCCCCTCCACTGGTAGCAAAGCTGAGATACTAAAACACGAACAGTTATCTCCAATCCTTCAGTCTCTCTCTTTTTATCCAGAAGTATCCCTAGCTGGGCTTACCTTTGTATTTTTTGATTGTTACCCTTTGGTAATATTAGCATTCATGATGCCAAGATCAAGCAAGTAAACTTTCAACAGCAGTGATGTAACTATGGAATGTCAGGCCCTGGTGCAAGTTGATTGGAACCAAGTGACCAACAGAGAATGGACCCCCTTAAAGTCATAGGCTCATAGTGCATTGCACCTGCTGCTCTGGCTATTGTTCCTCCACTTTCCAACAGCTCTTATCAGTGCCTGAGCTTGGATGCTCTTTGCAGTGTGCTGGTAGCATTTGCAATTTAAATGCTGTTTTTTTTGTCCTAGTTCACACTCGCTTGGCTAAACAAATTCTGGCATTCATCATGCACTGAAGTGCTTACCCAAGCCTGCAAAGCGCATTATCGTCTCATCCTTAAACATTCCTATGGTTAAATCAGCGAGGCTGTGTCGCCTGTCATATGCCATAATCACCTGCGATATAATGGGAATGTCCCCCAGATAATTTAAAAAATAGTTTCCTCTTGAATAGCCTCATCTCAGGGAGCGGCTTCAGGAGTTGAGTGAACATAGAACCCATTCTAGATAAACTACACAAACGGGTATCCCGCTAAGCTTAACAATAAAAATATTTTCCTCAGCGAAGTAGGACAGAAAAAAGATTGTCACGTAAAGTAGATGGAGTCATATATAGGAAGGGGCAACCTACATAGTTTTTGTCCTACCATTGGTACCTACCGCCATGATAGGCATTAAGGAAATCTATTTACATGTCAGCAATGTGGGATTGCCCCTTTTAAGACAGATGTTGAAACTGCACTTAGAAACATATATGAATCTTAGTATTTAGTTTTCTGTCAGTGCCTACAGGCTGTAGAAAAAAAAATCTGTTTTATTTTTTTCTTGACTTAAATTAGAATATTACTCTTAAGGACTCATATTTCGTTGCACTGCAACCTGCCGAAAATTCCTAGTCTGTGGGAGGTTTTGGCAGATAGCTGTGTTATCAGCTGGTTCAGAGCTTATTCAATAAGCGTTTTCGTATGTTCGAACTGTATTGCTGTATTGCTGATTTAGAAGAGTTTTTCTCTTGCTCGCATTGCTTATATTGCACATTAAAAGCACTGCACATCTTTTAATATAACAATGGAGACTATAACAGCTGTGTTGTTTGAATACTACAGTTTACAATATTGCAGATAGTGGCCCTTTTAATGTAATTCAGACACTGTTTGTTATTTAAAAAATAAACTCACATTCTGATCATTTCTATACATACATTGTGGCATATCAGTCTAGTTCATGGTGAATGACTGTTTTATCTGTTTATTTATGATGTTACACTGTATGCAGAGAATCTGGTTTATTTTATTTTTTTAGCATATTTGAATTTTTTAATGTACTGTTTTTAAAGTAAATTATACTAATGCTGCATATATTTACAATTTTGTAGTCACAAATATTGATGTATGCTACAGTATAGTGAATTTCACATTTATACATCTTTGTTTAATTTATTTGGAGGAAATTTGTACCTTTTGGAAAATACCCTTTATAAAAGTGAAGATGCATGTTTTGGTTATAAATTTATTAAACACGTTCTCTCAACCGATTCTATATAATAATAATAGCATGTTTTTGTATAGCGCAGCTAGTTCTATGTTGCGCTTTACAGAGACATTTGAGCCTATACTGTATGTTCCAGAACTGTCTACAAATATGAGAGATGGTGTGTTGAGTGTTCTTTCATGTAAAGTTCCTTTTGAACAAAAATCTAAGGCTAACCTCCCTAAACATAATGATCCTAGTTTTACTAATTAAATGGCTTTGTTTTCTGATAGTTTTCATTGATTGTCTTTAAGATACTACAACCTGATTATTTAGGAGAATCACCTAGGAAAGCCAAAGAGACAGTATTGAGTAGTTTTTGATGGTACAGTCTTGGCACTGGCAATACAGCAAAAGAAAGTCTTGGAAAGCTTTAATCTTTAAATGTTAGGATTTTTCAAAGGCCCAATTAAATCCTTAATAGTAATTTCATCCCTTGGCAAAAAAAACAAAGGAGCAGTAAGCAAACCACATACTGGTGATTTGCTTCTAAAGCAGTATCCCATCTATAGTGCATTTAGAGATACATTCATGTAATAATGTAACCTTGTTCAGTAATCTAATTTCGTTTAATTAAAGAGGTAGTCTTCTTGCTTTAGCTTCTGTAGTTTCTATATAGAGATCAACGAGTTTGAGGAGGCAAAATCTGAGCTTTTCTGAACTCCCATGGTTCAGAATGATCTGAACAGCCGCTAGGCCCCCAGTGGTCAAACCCATCTTCCTTTTGTCTTCTGGGTCAGAGGTAATACCCTCCCTACAATTACTCTCGGCACCTCACATGTAGGCTAACTCCCGATCCCTGGCTCCTTCCAAGCAGCTTCTCTCACTCCGCTCGTGTAGGCTCACTCTCCACTTCGATCCCCAGCCGATTTTAAGCTCCCTACTATTGCTCAGCTCCTTCCTGTAGTCCCCCCTACCTTGTTATTCTCACCCCTGCACATCCCCACAGTCATTTCCCCATCCCTTACTACACTTCCCCCCCATAATCACCCACTACACACGCACCCTCATCTATTCTCGCACATCCCCCATTATCCCTGATACACATATATGAAGAACTTCTGAAGATTGTAGTTGACAGTACAGAATAAACTGAGAGGAAACGCTAACAAAAAACAGGATATGAAAATGTCAAATGAGAGAAATTACTGGAGAGATGACTAGAAATGAAGCAATCCCGAGATGCAAGAATAAAATATGCAGAGCTGTGCAAGACGATCCGCAAACGTATAACTGAAGATGTAAGAAAATGTAACTGTTATATGGTGAGAAAGACTATCAAAGATAAAAGCTTAAAGAAGACGAAACAGTGACTTATGATTGGGAAGAAGCAAACCATTGCACTCAAACAAGACGATGGATCAACAATAAAAGACTATGCACTTATCATAAAGAGAGTTGGGGATTTCTACATGAAATTGTACAAGAACACAGATGACACGGGACATAATCCAGCAGAGAGAGAGTGAGTGAGAAGAAACCACCAGTGATGTACTAAGCATCCTTCCAGAAGAAGTGGCAAGGGCAATAAAATCAATGAAGATTAAGAAGTCGAACACTGTCTACTTTGATCGGCAAGTAACAATGGGTGGGGAACCTTTTGAATGAAATCAACAGAAGAATAAAGATTGGATGGAGCACATTTGGAAGAAATAAGATAATATTTAAAAGGAACGTTCCAGTGTACATCAAAAGGAAAGTTTTGAACCTCCTGTACTCACATATGGATGTGAAATTTGGATCCTAAATACAAAGATAATTCAGCGGCTTCAAACAACTCAAAGAAGTATGGATAGATGTACTGTATCCTAGGTATTACCCAAAGAGACTGGAAAAAGAATGAATGGGTTAGAAACCAAACAAAAGTCTGTGACATCATCACATGGGTGAAGAAATTATAATGGCATTCCAAGTTTCAGTGGGGGGAGGGGCGTCCTCCCCCTATCGGTGCAAAGGTTCCTTGTGAGTCCTGATAGGTCAATATAGACCGCAGGTACGTGGCTGAGCGAGAGCAAATGCACAGAATACCCATTTAGCTTAACAAACCCCAAGTCGTGCAGCAGGGGAGCCCAGGACTACCCCGCTTGCACCGAAAGGAGAGGTGAAGGGCCTCATTGAAGCTTGCCCTAAGGCTGAAGTAGGGTAATGCCCTGCAGAACACCAAGTATGCCACGCTGCAAGAAAAAAACGTGGTTATAGTATCAAATCATCCAAGTTCATAGTCATCTTAACATCGGAGGGTGACTTTACGTCAAGAAACAGTTGAATGATAAGTGCTCATTAAGCCCCCGGGAGACAACGGTGTCCAAATAATAAATTCATCTGCTCTCACGTTGCACCAGTAATTGAGATCAATTGCTGCCCCGTTTGGGAGCTGGGACATGGTCAATGATGGTGTCTGAAGGTTGGGAGTTGGTGATCTGCATTTAAGAAATGTGTAGCTACCAGTTGATCAGTCTTTTTGTCTCTTAATACTGTTCTTGTAGCAGAGTTGCGCAAGGCCATTCTGTCTTTAAACATCCTTTAAGCCTTTCCAGCATAATGAAGTCCGCAAATTATAACATAGAGTCATACTGCGATGTGCATGTCAAGTGATGTCTAATTTCTATAGCATTGTTGTTATGTGGATGTTTAAAGCAGGGGTGCGCAAACTTACCTTCCTGTGCCCCCCTTTCTCCTGCCCCCCGCGCGCGGCACCCGGTGTCAAATTACGTTACGGGATCTTGTGATGTCACGTTGCCATTGCAACGTGATGTCACATGACCCCGCAGCGTTATTTGACGCCGGTTGCCATGGAGACGCGGCGTTGGAACAAAGGTAAGTAAACCAGTTAGAGGCCTGAAGCGATCCCCGGCATTTATTTAAAATGCCTTGGAGGAAGAGCGGGACCTCTAACACCCGTGCCCCCCCAGACAATCTAGCGCCCTCTACTTTGCGTACCGCTGGTTTAAAGGATTGGCCGGTGATCATGTGTCTGCATGTAGTGCAATTCACATACTTGAAGCAGCCAAGGGTCAGTGGTGCAAAAAATGCAATGTTATCCGAAGGGTGATCAGTTTTCACTTGTATGTCTCTAAGGTTCCTCCGGTAACTTTAGAAGTGGTTTGGTATGTAGAGCAACAGGCAGTGTTTGATCAGTGGCTAGAATTCACCAATTGTCCTGGGTAGCCGATTGGATGAAACCAAACATAGACGTGTATCTGATTACTATATGGAACCGAGTTGGCAGTTTATTTCCAACGGAGTCTTTCATCAGAGGGTGCGAGGTAGAGATTCTGTACCCTGCACATGCTTTGATGGACTTCCCTCTCTTTGTATCCCTTCTCCAGGAACCGATCCCCCATGGATTGTAATTCTATCTTAAATAGCTGAGTTCTGTATTCATAAAGTCCTTGCACACTGATGTTGTTTGTGTTGGTTGCTAGACAACCATAGCAGAGGTGAGCAGCAGCTTTCCAGCCTGCTCTTTTTTGTGCACAGTGTTTGGGGGGGGGGGGGGGGGGAGGATGTATAATGTTTTTTTATTGTCACTGTCTTGAGAAAGCCTCTGCAGTGTGCTGAAACACTGACCTGTCCTAAATAAACCTTTTAACACATTTTTGACTAAAGCAGCACTTCAGGTGCATTTCTTGCTTATTTTTTTGTTGTTGATGTAAATTTATACGATTGAAGCAGAGGGCCTCCTGAGCCGAACTAAGTTACTTTCAGCTCCTGAGATCCCCTGCTTCCTGAGATACTTACCTCCATAGGGGATGTGTGGCTAACATAATGGCGTCTTTAAATGTCCCGCGTCTTGCGGGACAATAGGTAGCCCTGACATCATCCCTTGCCCAGGTGACGAGACATTTAAACATGGAGATTCCGGCACGTGTCTCTGGAAGCAGGGGTCTCTCTCTTCTCTCCCCCCTCCCCCCCTCACCTCTCTCTCTCATTGTGTGTGTGTGTGTGTGTGTGTGTATACACATACATACACATACATACACATACATACATACATATATAATATATGTATGTATGTATGTGTATGTATGTGTATATATACACACACACACACACACACACACACACGTATTTTAAAGCCTATACCGAGGAAATGTTTTGCTAGCCTGTTTGATAGAGAACAGGATAAACAGCCATTCCATTGTATGTTCTAATTAACTTTATTTAGGAGGTTATGCATTAAACTGCTACAGTGCTGATCGTGGCACTATCATGCAAATTCCCATAGACTTTTGTGAGATAGTGCCCTAATCTGCACCATCACAGTTTAATAAATAACCCCCTTAATGCCCTAGGTTTTTAGAAATGTGATGCCATTCGCGCCCAATTTCAAGTTTTGAAATAGTGTTGGGCAGAGAACGTTGTTTGTCAGCCTAGCACAGATGGGGCTGGGCGCTGCATTATCCCATGCTGAGCTGTAAGGTCAGTGCTGCAGCTCATGAAGCTTGCCTACTTCACAGTTGTATCTTTTGACATCTGGTGCACATTGTTTTCATATTGCTGCTAAATTCTCCAGCTAGTAATCTTGATTGGGATGACAGAAACAGCTGCTCCTCTCTGCCCCCTTTTAAAATGATGTTTTTGACCTTCCTTGAAGGGAGTTAATCCCTCTCCCTTTATCCTTTCTCTGAGCCTGTGTTGTTAGAAGCGGTTTCCAGTGTAAACCCGCACATGCCCCTGACTGATGCTTTGTCGATCAAAAAGAAATAATCTGTACTGTTATAAGAATAGGAATTTCTGGTATATTGCAAGCAAGAATGGATTGTGCAGGTTCTGCGAGTAGCAAGGGGAAGATATGTTTCTGTTTATTAGGCTTTGCTATGCAGTTGGATTGATTTGCTTTCATGCCAATTTAGAGTGACTACTTGATTATGAACTCAGAGGCTGCATCTTCTCCGATTTGTTGTTCTCAAAGAAGCAGAGGTACCAAGTCCTTTTCTTTTATGTAAAACTTTCTTTCCACGCAGAACTTGATTTCTTTCCTGTGTGGCCTCATAAAAGGGAATGCTCGTTAAACTGCCATCGAGCCAATGGGGAACAATCGCACGGAAACTCCCATTGACGTGCACCAAAAGGCATAATGCCTATATAATGACTAACCCCCATACTCTCCAAGGTGAATGTCACCTATTTCAGTGGCTGAGCTACTGTAGTAATATGAGTGCTTTTTTTTTTTGTCTTGGGGAAATTAATATCTATGTTGTTATGACACCAAACATAGATTGTAAATTAAAGTTTACGTTCATTTTGAGTATACATTCCAGGCACTGCCAGAGTGACAACAAAAAATAGCACAATTAACCCACATGAAATTATTGTGAAATCCTCAAAAACATTTTTTTTTAATAATATTTGTAGGGGTCACATAAAATGGTTTTCCAAGCTGTACTCTGCTCAAAGCTTAGGATGTAACTATATACAGTCTGAAGCGCCCGTTTGGGCTGTTCTAGTCAGAAAATCCCTGTTGATTTCAGTGGGGAGTTTTGACCAAAAATGGCTTGCATGCCCACCGGACAATGTAGAACAGGCCTGCACAACTCCAGCCCTCGAGGGCCGCAAACAGGACAGGTTTCAGGATATCCCTAAATCAGCACAGCTCTCAATTATAATTGAGCCAGCTGTGCTGAAGTAGGGATATCCTAAAAACCTGGCCTGTTTGCAGCCCTCGAGGACTGGAGTTGTGCAGGCCTGATGTAGAATAAGGCTCCAAGTCATAGCCATTACTGCGGCACCCTTAATTACGTGTATTCTCTGTCCAAGTAGTATGCTAATACTGTATGCCTCTTAATTTTTGCAATGTTTCCTCATTAAGAGCATTATAAAACAAGCTGTAAGTATAAAAGGGCTGTAAGATGTCTTCTGCCATTGGAATGTGTTATTTTTTTTTTTTTAGCATAGCGCCGCCTGGTAAACATGGGCCAAAAAGGAGTTCATTCATTTTCGCAACACTGTTATTAAGAGGCACTGCTACTAATTGTTGGAGGGGATATTGCAAAGTTAATTTGATTCAAAGTTTTGAAATGAGAATAATCCTATTGATTATTCTCCTACTGAGATTTATAAATAAGAAATATGTTTGCTAACATATGAAGTCCAATGTATTGCAGACTCATTCTGCAGTCGGGGGATTTAATATCGTGATTCGATTAATCAGAGCACCAAAAGTATTATCTGTAAATACAAGACAGCTATTTCATGTGTTTTGTTTTCTATTGCTTTGTTTTTTTTATCCCTTTCATAATTCATAGGCTTTCTGTGGTCACTTTTCATTCCAAGCAAATCCTTTAATGTGCAGCATTATAGTTAGACCTTTTGTTTTATTAGGTTAGCTGTGCTATTTAGATTTTAACATACCGTTTATCTTCATCACCTCAGTTGTACTCGTCTTTGTTTAGCTGTTAAATGTTACAGGTACATAGGAAATGTCCATCTGAAGAGAATTTAAATCGTACCATATTCACTGCTACGTCCAAAGCAGCCAAAATACTGTATATAGTTTTCGCCAGGACATTTAGGCTGCGGGCATAGCACTGACCCGCGCTCACGCTTGGCAGTGAGCCCGTGCAGCCACAATGAGAGCGGCTTTAGCAGGGGCTCGCGCACGCTTCCGCAGGTGTGCGGAAGTGTAGCCGACACATTTTTTTTAGTTTAAGTGCTCACGGGAGCGCAGGGTCGGTCACATGAGAGGTTCGCCCAATGAGGGCGAACCAGCTCCATGACGTCACTGGCCCTCCCCCCGACATGCCCCCGGATGGCGCGCGAACTAAGGCCAGGGAAAGCACCCGCTTTCCCTCAGCCTCTGCGCGCCTCCGCACGCCTCCGCATGACTGAAGTCTCTATGGACTCAGCCTTACATATCAAAAATGATCAGAACACGTTTGTGCTGCTCCAAGAGAAGTAATAAGTAATACATTTTCATTGCCTCTCAAATACTTAGTGTCAGAAATAAAAGTATACTCCTGCCTCGTAAGGGAAAAAAATTCAGAATATCCCAATTTATTTTACATTTAATTTTGTATAACACCGGTAGTCAGGGTTGCCACCTGATGTTGAATTCTAACCCAGAGACTTTTTCCAATTCAATTTCAAGAAATTTAATCACATATTCGTAGACGTGATATTAGTTGGGGCCCCCCCTGCATGATGTAATCCTAATCACATGGGGGGAAAAAAAACCCTGTTATTAATCGGTATACAATATAAATGTGAATACAAATACTTAAACATACTTGCATATTTCATCGTTTTTAAAACAGCAAAACATGACAAATGTTATATGGGGGTTTTAAATAAATCAGTGTAGTAGTATAAGATAATACTGACTGCAATTTTTTTTCTCTCGCCCACTCTCCTCGTCTTCTCTCTTTCACCACACTCCTCATCCCCTCTCTCACCTCCCTCCTTATCCTCTCTCTCACACCCCTTCTTTTACCCCCTCATCTCCTCCTATCACCCCCTCATCTCCTCCTCCTCATTATCTTACCCCATCCAGCTCCTCTACCCCCTTGTTCTGTTCAGCCGCTCCTCCGTCCTCTTCTCCCGCTGCTGCCGCCGCCCCCGACCACAGTTTTGGAACCCCTGGAGTAGATACTCAAAGTTTTTTTGCAAATAAAAATATACAAAATCTGTTTCGCCCCCAGAGATTTCAAATCTAAACCCGTAGCCTGGAGATACTTAACCGAAACCATAGTCTCTGCGTCAAACCCAGAGTGGTGGCAACCTTGCCTGTAGTGTAGGCATACATTTTTAAAACTGATTTAAATTGGCTGCAGAAATATGATCTTTGTAGGAAATCAGTATGCAATGCCTTTTATTAGACTATGGTTTAGCACTTGGGTCTGCAACCTCTCAAGGAAGTAGAGCCATTTTTATTAAAAAAAATGTCTTTCTTCGAGATATTCAAAGAGCCGCAACACATGCATGAATATTACATCCCCACAAACACATACATATACCGTACACACACTAAGAGATATATACTGTAAAAGCATTAACATAGAGCAAAATATGTGGGGGAATACAATGCATTTCACAATAAGTCCCTTTATTTCGTTTTTTTCCATTGTTTTTCTGTGCAAGACGTCGGCTTGCGCCGGAAGTTGTGACACACACTTCCAGCGCGCACCGGCATGAGAGCCCGGTGTGGGACAGGACAGGAGAGAGTCAGGCAAGCAGCTGGGGAGATGTCGAGCTCGGCGGCAACTAGAGGCCCGGTCAGCACCAGTATAGGATAAAACAATAGGGCAGTCTGCACATTTGCCTGAGATGTTGTCAATGTGATCTCAAATGATCATGTATTATACCTAAAGATAATTTTGCTTTTGGTCCATTAAAAGTTGCCACACCCTGCTAGGAATCTATTTTTCTCTGAGACATAAATAGCCACCAGAACTCCATGCTACAACAATATTGGAAAAAATTGCGTTGGCATAAAACTTTCTTTAGGTTCAAAGACTTGTTTTCGAAACACCAGAGCTAATATTCTTTCACCTTCAGGGTAACTGTGTCTGAAAGCAAAGAATAAAGACGGATGAGGCCTCAAAACACTTTCATCTTGTGAAGCAACATCCAGAATTATTATTTTGTAGAAGGGTGGGGTAGAAAAACATTTACAAAATATGTATTTATGCACTAATTAAGTTTCCTATCCTCAAGGTACTTGAGTCTTGAAATACAACATTATTTTGGGGTATAAACATACCGTTTACAGAAATCATCTTTCATGGGTATATTTGTGGCATCGGTCACAGTCCAACACTGCATTTGTTAACCCCTTCAAAGCAGAAGATTGTTGCACTTTATAGCTCTGCAATGAGTTGCAGGCCCCCCAACATCACAATGGGTTAAAGTTGAACTTAAACACACATGCATTTATAGTCCAACGGAACTGTTTTAATGTGTGGTTATTGTGCATCCTGTATGTTTTCAGTTGATGATATATAATTACATCTCACGCTAGACAAGTTATGGGTGGGCGAGGCATAAAATGGTGCCCTTTGGTTTTTCTCACAGTACAGTATTAGCATTGAGAAAGGCGTAGACACAATTGGAACAGTGCAGGTTTGCGATCAGAGTTTCAGAAACTCGTCAGAATTTCGTTTTGATGAACGTTAAGGCTGTTTTTACTCGCAAAGTTAAACACTTGTCCAGATGGAATTAGATCAAAATGGTCGATAATTAGCAGTTGATATTGTTCATGACTTGTTTTAAAGCAGCAATCTTAATATTTATGTACATATATACATATGTGTAGCATACCTAAACTGTGGGAGTAGGGGTATCCTCTAGCTGGGCCCTCAAGGTTAAGGAACTATGGACCTTCAATGCTGACCAATGAGTACTGGGAATATCATACAACTTGACAGCAGATAAGAATCACTTGGCCCAACTAGTTGTAGAGAAATGGGGGGGGGGGGGGGGGAAGTAAACCTATTTGAGAGACTTGCTTCTTTAACTAAAAGAAATCAACACAAAAGGGCCATTTTCTGATAGCCTACTTGTTTACCATATCATACTGTATCTACCTGTTTTTTTTGTTTTTTTTAAAGTGCTGTACTTTCTGTAAATTCAGTTGTACTAATTGCACCTATTTTTACCACCAGCTGAATCCTCAGCTGGTTAAAGCAGCAGAGAGATGATTGACTTATCTGCTAATGATCAGCTAGATAGAGATATTTAACACCATTTATATTGTTTGTGTATATAATATATACAAATAAATCCACAGACACACATATTGGTAATATGATATTTGCACTATGTAAAGTGCATGTATTATTGTGCCACCTTTGGGTGGGTCACTTGTTCAGAAGCTCATTTATCCCACACTGAGAGTGCAAATAAAGTGTACCTGTTTGTATGTGCCAAATGTGGGAGGGTTTGAATGATCTGAGACTTCTTACATTGTTTTTTTGTTGTGGTTTGCAGATTTAAGCTTATGGTTTTTATTTATTTTCGAAAAAAGAAAAAAATGTGTCGTTAAATCCACTTTTTCTGTACCATTCAGTCTTTTTGAAATCCTGTATTTTTAGTTTTAAAGCAGCCATCCCAACCAACATGAAACCTGCAGAGATCCGAGGGGTATTGTAAAAAAAACATATGTTCATTTGTAACCAATAGAATGGCGTGACTTCATTGCTCATAATGCTTTCTGTTGACTGTCGGAGTAAAGCTGACCCTGACTCATGAATTAGACACACTGGACACATCGCGATTGAGCTTCGGATCCCCCCCAAAAATTATTTGCGCTACTTTTCAGAAAGTAATTAAGGTTTTACAATATAATCAGTCCAAAAAGCGTTTGAGAAAATACAAATACTCTCTTCAGATTTTATTTTTAATGTCTTAGAAATTATGCTTAAAAAAATCAATCAAAGCCACTATTTGAAGTGAAGGAAATCTAAGCCATATTGTTCTATGCCCAAGTTTCATTACAATTATTCTATTTTTAGTTTTTAAATTATAGAAGGCATATGATTTGGATACAATTTTTTTTATATATATTTACATAGCCCCACAGCATTGGAAATCAGTAACAAAATAAATAAATGGTTGATTTGAACATATTTTTTCTGTGTAGGATTCAGTTGTTGTAGTCTTCTTCTTGGAAATCACATCATAATTGCAATTACAGTATACAGCGTACACTACCAGAATTTAATTCATACTCCTGCAGTAAGACGTGCTTACTGGAAATAGTCTGACTAAATTGTAGCCATCTTTTCTTTTTAAAAAAACAAAAGTAATACAAAAAGCCACTTCTGACTTGGTATTTAGATCTAGTAGTAAACTACTTTTCTAGTTGTTATAGTTCTTTAACATTCTCTCAGAATATTATGTTAGGAACTGTACAGTACTAGGGTAAGGGTGTACGTCTGTTAGGTACATTTCTAGGAAATGTTTTACACTGTATGTTAGATTTAAAAAAAATCAATTAAGAACAAGTGTGTATGTATGTACTGTATGTACATACATATATATCCCTTTAGTTGCAGTTCTGATATTTTAAGAGAGATTTATAAATGGTCTTTAACACTTTTAGTATAGATGGGGCCCTAAACACATTGATTTGCTAACACATACTATATTAAAGAGATACAATTATGTAAAGAATCCCAAGAAAAACATCTTGTTCTAATATATTTCTCCTGAGTTTTAATTTTCTTTTTCAGAAGCTATAATACTCCATTATGAATGGGAATAGTTGTACACAATGATATAGAAGCTTAATGTATTATTGTGGTCTCAGATTTATCGTAATTGTTGGTACTGCGTGCTACTGCTTGTTTTACAGAAGCATACTTTAAAAATGTTATGCTATTAAAATGTACACAGTGATAAACGTTCAAGATTCCCAAAATGTTTTGATGTAAACACGATTTCATTTCCCCCCACCCCCCGAGACATTATTACCTTTTTACAATATACATATTTGCATAGTAGATGAGGTTGGAAAAAATACATGTGTCCATCAAGTTCAACCTATGCTAAATTTGGATACACATACTTATCCTATATTTGTATTTACGGTGTTTTGATCCAGAGGAAGGCAACAAAAAAAACCCCCCAATGAAACATCATCCAATGCTATCTCATAAGGGGAAAATAAAATCCTAACTGACTCTAAATAATGGCAATCAGATTTCTCCCTTGATCAACACCCTTCCCATGTTTATGTATTTGGTATATCCCTACCTACCTTTCCTTTTTGAAGATACTATATCTATTGTATCTGCCATCACAGTCTCCATGGGTAATGAATTCCACATTTTAACTGCCCTTACTGTAAAGAACCCTTTCCTTTGTTGCTGGGGAAATCTCCTTTCCTCCAACCTTAAGGCCGCGCTTATAGTTATGGCGATGGCACGCAGAGCCAAAACTAGTACCTGAAGTCCGTCGCGGGTACCCAAAGTGGGTGCGGCGGCCCGGCATAGCGACATGAAGACCAAAAGCACAGAAGACAAATGATTTAGCGATACACAGCAACAGCCGCATCACGTAACTGGCGGCAAACCAATCACATCTCCATCTTGCCTTTTGTGCTATCCCCCTTGCTGACGTCACCGCCCCTTGCCGCCAGCGAAATCGCACGACTCAAATGCAACTTTCGCTATAGCGATGGCGGCGTGTGACATCACGCGGACGCGAGCAAGCAATGCAGTGCTCACTATAAGCGTAGCCTTAGGTATGACCCTGTGTCGTTTGTACTGCCCTTGGGATGTGTAGTAATTTTGAAAGCTCCTTTTATTGCCCCAAATATATATTTGTATATAGTTATCATATCCCCTCTTGGACGCGTATTTTCGAATGTAATCTAATCTAGCTAGCCTCTCCTTCTAAGTCGGATTTTCAACCCCTCTATTCATTTTGTGACTCTTTTCTGCACTTTTTCTAGTTCTATAATGTCTTTTGTATGGAGTGGTGCCCAAAACTGTACTCCACATTCAAGGTGTGATCTTACTAATGTTTTATAAAGGGGCATAATTATGTTTTCTTCCCTTCCCCGTTTAATGCAATATAAGATCTTGTTTGTCTTTGCAGCTACTGCATGCCATTGGACACTATTCCTAAACCTACTGTCTACAAGCACTCCTAAATCCTTCTCCATCAAGGATTGACCTAATTTTGCCTAATTTAATTTGTAAATCGTCTGCGTATTCTTGTTTCCCAAATGCATAATCTTACATTTATTTGTATTAAACCTCATCTACCATTTACCTGCCCAAATTTCTAGACTATCCAAGTCCTTCCGGAGAGAATTACATCCTGCTCTGATTTTACAACCTTACACAATTTAGTGTAATCAGCAAAGATGGAGACTTTGCTCTCTATGCCAACCTCAGTCATCAATAAACAAGTTAAAAATCGGGGATCCCTCACAACTTTATCCCAACTTGAAAAAGTCCCATTTATGACAACTCTGTTGTCTATCCTTCAACCAGTTTTCAATCGAGGTGCAAATATTTTTACTGAGACCACTTTCCTTTATTTTGTACAGTAACCTCTTGTGTGGCCCTGTATTGAAAGCCTTTGCAAAAATGTAAGTAAACAACATAAACTGCATTACCCGGGGCTAAATTCCTACTTACCTCCACAAAGAAATGAATAAGGTTATTTTGGCATGACCTATCCTTCATAAATCCATGCTGACTATTACTATTAATTTTGTTAGCCATTAGGTATTCATGAATATTATCCCATACTAGACCTTCAAGTAGCTTCCCTGCTATTGATGTTAGGCTTACAGGTTTGTAATTCCCTGGTTGCGATCCCCTTTTTTTAGATGTAGGTACCACGTCTGATTCAGTCCAATCTTGTGACACTGAGCCTGTGGAAATGTAGTCCTTGAATATTAAATGGAATGGTTTGGCTATTACTGAACTAGCTCCTTAAGAACTCTTGGAAGTATGCCATCAGGGCCAGGTGCCTTATTTACATTAATTTTATCAAGCCACCTATGTACTTCTTCCTCAGTTAACCAATTGTTAGTAATATAGAGGTTGTGGCTTTCTCCTCTGGCACTATTTTTGCAATTGATTCCTTCCTGGTAAGTACAGAGGCAAATAATGTGTTGAATACCTCTGATTTTTCCTTATCTACAATAATTTGCCTGCCCATCTAACACTGAAAGGGTCCTATACTTTATTTTCTATTGTTTTTGTTATTAAGGTACTTAAAGAACTTTTTAGGGTTGATCTTACTTTTTATTTCAATCCTTTTTTATATTTTCAATTTTTGCTAATTTGTTTGCCCTTTTGCAACTTTTGTTACATTCCTTATAATTCTGATATGCCTCTGTCCCTTCTGACTTTGAGACTCTAAACGCCTGCCTCTTCCTTTCCATTTCATTTTCTACCTGTTTATTTAGCCATATTGGTTTAGACTTTTTTCTTTTATATTTATTATCCATGGGTATAAGGAAGCTTTTCTAACAATGTTTTACAGACATTTCTCCCTGCAAAAATATAATCCCAATGTATTCCTTGTAGATTATTCCTGAGTTTATTAAAATCTGTTTAAAACCAGAGACAGAACATGAAACACAGACAGAGCTCAATGCTACATCCAATGAAACTTATACACGGTACAGTGCCTATATCGATATAGATAGATGGATATCTTTTGAATAAAATGGTCTTTTAGTTTAACTCTTTGGCCAAAGTGTTGTAAACCCTTGAGCCCCTACACGGCAGACCACATCTCAAGGGTACCTAACACTAATATAAATTCTTAATAACCTGTGCATTACCAGGAAGAATGATTTATAATAAATCTGTCAAAATTAGTTGCATAGTTCTAAGTCTGATTGAAGCTCTTATTAATCTGTACATTACCAGGATAAGCACTATGTATTAGATTTGTCACAATCAAACTGCAAGCAAGCAAGTTCCCCTGAGAGTGGGAGATGCAATGGAGTGAGCTTTTAACCATTTGAAAGTGGGAGGGGGTGAGCTTCAAACTAGGGAGGAGGTGCCACCCTCCAATCAGCTAAGACCAGCTGAACAAGGATTGTAAAACATACAGGACACCTACAAGCTCATATTGAACCCCCAAAATAACCACAACATATATATAAGCGTATAAGTGTCACAGAGGAGTGCTACTGAGCATGGCAATATATATTTAAAACCAGAGACAGAACATGAAACACAGACAGAGCTCAGTGCTACATCCAATGAAACTTATACACGGTAGGGGCTCAAGGGCTTACAACCCTTTGGCTAAAGAGTTAAACTAAAAGACCATTTTATTCAAAAGATATCTATATATATATATATATATATATATTTAGGCACTGTACCGTGTATAAGTTTCATTGGATGTAGCACTGAGCTCTGTCTGTGTTTCATGTTCTGTCTCTGGTTTTAAATATATATTGCCATGCTCAGTAGCACTCCTTTGTGACACTTATACGCTTATATATATGTTGTAGTATTTTGGGGTTTAATATGAGCTTGTAGGTGTCCTGTATGTATTTATTAAAATCTGCCTTTCTAAACTTTAAAGTCTTAGTTGAACCCATATAATATTGTTTTTGATCATTTATATTAAATGTGGTGATTTTATGATCACGGTTTCCCAAATGTTCCTGGATTTCAATATTTGTTATTGCTTCTACATTGTTTGATATTACCAAATCCAGTATTGCCCCTCTCCTGGTTGTTTCTTCAATAATATGTATCATATAGTTGTCTTTTAGTACCCCCAAAAACTTTCATTTAGTTGTATTGTATAAGGGATTTGTCTGGATACCAAGATGGCCGACGGACCATGTCATATTTTGCCTCACCTAAGATTGCTGCCGACAGGATGTCAGTCTATTTCTGGTCTTCTATTGCCTGCATCTGGCCTTTAAATATCAGGCAGTTGCTCTCTGTCTTTGCTCGTGCAAAGTACTCTGTTACTTGTTTTTGCTTGAGCTCTTCCTTTGCTCCTGTGTTTGTCTGCTCGTGTTTGAACGTCTGCTTGGACATGTTTACCCCTGCTTTCCACCTGCCTCGACCCCGGAATTGGACCTGACTATCCCTGCATCACAGGCCTCTGATCCCAGGTCATACCTTTTGCTTGCTTCATTCATTGTAACTTCGCCGGAAGCAGAGATCAGTGTATCTCGAAAGCTCGCACAAATAAAAGCATTTCGTTAGCCACAGAACGGTATCATCTATTTATTTTTGATTTTATATATATATATATACAGTGGTTGACAAATCACCAAAAAATCTACTCGCCACACAAAAAAAATCTACTCGCCACCTAGTACCAAACGTGTGCTGCTCGGGCCAATATTTACTCGCCCGGGGGTTAAATCCACTCGCCCGGGGCGAGCAAATGTATAGGTTTGTCGAACACTGTATATATATATATATATATTCTTAGGAAAACGTATGCCACATATATTTCAATATATTTTCACGACTCCAGTATGTTTCAGAGATTTGCCGAGGCTTGAATGTCAACTCTGCTTGCATTCCTCTTTAAATAGTTCAATATCTATCAAGTTGGAGTGACAAACCATTTATTTTTGTACTTTAAACTGTCATCACTGCACTTCACATGTTTGGGCTGAAATGCCACTTGTAGTGCAGAAAACTTGAACTTAGGATGGGGTGGAAATAGAAGTACGTGGTAGGTGATACCATATTGCGGTTTGATCTTGTTCATGTTTCTATTCCTAAAAAGATGACACATACTAAATTTAAATTGCTGGACCTTCAGTCTACTTCCAGTCAAAGTTTTGATAACCTTTGTGTGCATGGCCTATGGGAACACTGTGAGTGTCAATGTAGATGTTCTCTGCCTTTTTAATAATAATAACTTTATATAGCGCTTTTTTCTCCCAATGGGACTTAAAATGCAAGGTTATAAAAGAGACCAAACACAAGGAAAGATGCAGTACAGGATGGGACGGTACTGTAGCTATTAAACGCTGGACAGGTTGTGCTTCATTAATTAAATGTCTGGGTAAACAGGTACGTCTTGAGCCCGTTTTTATAGATTCCCAGAGAGGGGGCCTCTCGAACTGTACACGGCAGACTGTTCCAAAGAGTGAGAGCAGCGTTGCTAATAGCTCGGGCCCCAGAGGAAGTCAAGGAGATTCTGGGAACTGTTATGACTCCTTCATCTGCAGATCGAAGTGAGTGAATGGGAGCATAGCGAACTAGAAGCTCTTTCAGATAGCTGAAAATATGGTTGGATTGTCTGCACTATTGTTTGCTTCTCTCTTTTTTGGGATATCCAGAACCTCCATATTACAAGCCATCCAGAAGGCGAATCCTATAAGCTGAGCCAGCCAATTCCTTATCTGATGTGACCCATAGTGATAAGCGTTTTTTCATTTTGAGAAATGTGAGCGCACCCTTTCTCAACTCTTTCTACGCTATAGCTTTTAAATAGGAACAGGTTGCACTATTTTTGTGTTTTATTTGATCCATTCCCAGTTATTCAAATCTGCGCTGCACGAATTTTCAAGACTACTTCCACTCACATCTGGACTAAATTGTTTACTGTTCGTAAATCAATAAAGGCTTTGTGTGCCTAACCCATGATTTGTTACCCCATACAAAAATGGAGACCACACAGTTTTGTGGAATTAAATTAAGGTCAAAGCTTTATTCATTTAAACAACTTTTGAAAAATGAAACTGTCAGCCAGCCCGCTAGTCCCTGTATGCAGATGACCCTGTGCCTCTCAACTAGCATGGCGGGAGACCCCCGTTGGTCTCACCACCCTGCTGGGAAATGCTCCACACCCAGTCCCCCCTTCTTTCCGCCTGGGCCCAGCCACATAAATTGGATCTCAGCATCCTAAGACTTGGGCCAGGGCTACAGCCCAACCGCATAAGTGGGTGCCTCAATTATTGGCGTTTCCCGGCACCCTTAAGCTGACTGGCCTGACAGTTCTGCCACCAGGAGGACCCATTAAGGCCACTTACTGGGGACGAACACCCAACCCAAGCTGTGACCCTACACTCTGATTGCTTATTGCTTGTAGCGATTAACTGAGATTCCAGATAAAGATGTCTAAACCCTCGCCCATAAGGTGCACCCCGTCACTTCTGTGTCAATTATGTCTCCAATCTTCAAACTGTATGTGTCTCCCTACCTGTCTTTTCCAAGATAGGATGAACTTACTGACAACTTTGTTCACTTTTTTCCTGGTTTTCTCAATTCTCAGCCAGCGGGAGTCCCCCTTCCATAATAATCTTAGCATAATTTCCGACCAAATAATGACTGCCTCCCCTGTAGGGCTTTAAATCTGGCGCAGTCTGTCTGTATCTGGCGGATTGTGTCTAGCGATTTCTGGTTGCCATAAGATCGTTCCTGTCCAGGTGAATCATTAATAACCAGGGATTACTTTTATACTCTTCCAATGCTCTTGTGGTGGTTGGTACCAAATAACCCCAGCACATTCCTGGCTTCCCCAGCCATCGTATGTTCATACATTTGGTATTCCCAGCTGCAGACTCCCTAGCCTGACCGGGCCTATCTGCCAGACCTTGTGACCCATGCTTGGTTTTCCCACTACGGAGACAGAAACATGTTAGCACTGCACAATGTTTAAATGTTACCTTTCCTGGACCTAATATACGCCCTGTATGTGTTACATCTCAACCACCCTCCCCCGTCCACAGTTTTTTTTTTTTTTTTAAATCTGCTCAACAGGTAGACTCTGCTCTGCGGCTGTTGTTGCTGCCCCTATCCTAAATGAATGTGTCCCAAAGTCAGCCGCATTTAAGTCTCCCGCTCCCAAGCAGCCCTTAAAGATGATGCTAAACTGAAATTTTGTTAAAGTGGTTTGATCACTATGCACTAGAAAAGCCTCGCCCCCTTGCGGACGCTGCTTGACTTATTGCCTCGCTGCCCTCACAGGGCATACCCTCCTGTCCCTGTGCTTTTTTTAGGTGCACCCAAGCACCTTTGCCAGTTTGATCAGTTGTTTACTTGTGTATGCGGCATGCCACAGTGTTATTCCCGATTATCACATGCCTGAAATACACTGGCGACACACTTTATTCGAGCTCGGCTAGTCCCACGAATTCAGGTATACCCGGGTGTATTGAGGTTTGTGACTGTTTTCTGCCCGAGTGCATTGGGTTATTTTCCAGGCAGGGATTGAAGTATTTTATACCCGCTGGCTGCAATACTGCACAGTATATATATATATACTGCATTACAATTCATGAATTTATGCCATCTGGTAGACACGCGAAGCATTGCAGCCTATTAAATCCTAATCATTATCATTTAACAGATCAGCCGCCCGTCAGCCAGGCATGAACCCAGGCTAGGAAGGCAAACGCAACGGGGCTTGTCAGAGGTGAGGAGCGGCGCATTCCAGGTATCTGCCAGGTACATACTGGGTATTTGCTCGAATAAAGTGTGTCGGTGCAGTACAGACCAGAGTCCCTGCTAGTCTTAGATGCTGCTACCATTTCCCCCACTCTAAATGCTCAGAAAAAAAGCAAAAATGAAGGCCGCTTTAAACAGATTGATCTCGTAGGGCCCTGTGCATACCGATTCTGACACCTTGTTTAGGGTTACCAACCTCGCCACTGTCACCGGCCCCCTCTTATCCCTCTGCTTACAGTCCCTTCTGCCCCACTCAACCAGGATGAGCCTGGTGACGAAGTCCTTGGTAATGTCTTCCCTTTTTTCGTGATTTGAGAAAAAAAGACTATACATGCCAACGTGCCATCCGCCTTTGCCCATGACATACCTGTCTGTTTTTTTGGTAAGTAGGAAGCTAATTTGCTGTTGGGAGCTATTGACCTTACCCCTTCTCCTTGCGGCTTCCCTGAACGCGCACCACTCCTGCCAGGCGGTGTTAAATGTTTTACACATTCGTGGAGCTAGCCGTTACATATCAATTAGTCATTCCGCCCTAGGCGCATGATATGGCTCATCCCATAGGGAGACATTTGCCAATGTAATATCCCCCTTCAAATTTTCAACCTGTGAATCTAAATCTGCTGGGGGCCAAGGGTAGCAGCTGAAAGACTGATTTTATGTCAATTTTTGACATGAGGGCACCCTTCCCATATGGTGTTATGATGGCTAGGGCAGTGTCGAATGACTCTGGACTCTGCATAGGTTCTGGTCTATGGCATCGTTTACCGAACTCCATTTTTTTTTTTTTAAAGACAACGCCCAATGGGGAAATGATCAGTTGGGGAAGAGGTGAACGAGCCTGCCATGCGCCCTAGCTTGAGCTCTTTGCGTATGTTTTAAAATTGATATTTAACAGCAGGTAAAAGTTCATATTCTGCACTTGCGTGATTCCCCACGTGGGTAGTGACAGAAAATGTATAAATAAACATCTCCTGCAAGAAACTGGTGTCACACAGAATTCTGCTATCCATAAAATAATCTTTTTACTTTAACTCCCTGGATCTCAGTCGTGCCAAATGTGTCTACTAACTAACCTAAAGATCTCTGCATGGTCTGTAGGCAATTTTAAATTGTGTTTCACATGCCTGTCCTGTACTACCCCCCGCACTGGGATGTTTAAACCCTCCCTAAATCCCTCCTCTAGGAACAGTGCCTTTTCACGGTCGGGTACACTCGCAAGCACTGCTTGGAGCCGCTAAGACTGCCTGGTGTTAAAGTCTTTATAAGCAGCAAATGATTGTCCATGGTTATGTCTTCCTGCGCGCTTGAAGCAAATTTTGCCGGGGTTGCTACCCCATCACTGTATACATACGTGTCTAAACTTGCACCCTGCCCCAAGTGTGCACTGCTTGTCATTAAACTCCCAGCATCCACCCTTCTTGCACGTGCTCTGACCCCTTTGTAAAGGGACCTGCACCCTTGTCGGGCGTGACTAGGCCCAACCCCAGGTCGACATCTTCGTTCGCAAAGTTTAGTCTATCATTCCCCTGCATCCTATGCCTAACCTGCTCATTAGAATCCCGCTGTGCCCCAATACTGTCTATCGGTACGCTTTATGGGAGACATGTACGTAATCATGTCAATCCCCATGTCAGGATATCTATACATCAAGCAGTGAGCCAACACATAGAAGCCTTATTTCCAGTTATCGAGAGTTTTAAGCTTTTCTGCAAACCAGTTCTCGCCTGCCTTCTGAACTTGCTTTTTCTCTGCCTGACCCTGTAAGGATAGCTTACACATGTTAATATATTGCCCCCTTCGTATGGTGCACTGTTTTTTTGCGGGGAAGGTGCGAGTACAGGGAGCTAGTTACGCATGTGGTCGTCTTGTTACTGTTATCTGAAGTGACCCCTCTGTCCCAGCCTGACCTGCGCTTCCTGGGCTGCGTCCTCGCTTCCCTGCCCTTGCTAGCTTGCATGGCTTTCATAGACTGGTTTATAGAGGTTAACTGCTTCCTCTTGTGCGTAAAACCTGGGGCTCCTCTCTATCGGACATTTTACGCGCTTCCGAATTGCTATCGTTGCCCCTACCCCTCTTAAGATGTGAAAACCAGACCGCAGTCTGACATAGCCTAAACGGACGCCACATCTACAACAGCATTGTCACTATCATCATCATCATGCTCATCTGATCCCGAACCCTTGGCTATGGCCTGAAGGGTGTCGGAAAGAGAGGCGGGTGGGTGGGGGTTGTGGACCCAACGTGACCCTCAGGGGTTTGGGCTGTTAGATCCCCCAGAGTGCTTGCAAGGGTAGCCCCAGGGTTAACCTGCTGGAAGATGGCAAGCAGGAGTAGGGTAATGGTTCTCAAAGTGCTTGCCATTGGGGGGGGGGGGGTGGGAGGGGGCGCTGCGATCGGGGTGGGGCAGCCCCTGGATCAGAAGACACTTATCACAGGCCATGGGGGGGACCAGTGCAGCATTGCCCTGCCATTGATTCTTGGGGGGCCTCTTCTCCTGGCTGCGTGCGGCGGAGGAAAGCCGGTACGGGAGCTGGACGCCACGCCAGACGTCGGGTGGCCGGCTCCCGGATTGTTGGGAGGCTGGCGGTGTCTTTGCTGCAGCCGGATCTGGAGCGGTAGTGGAGACACTCGGGAGGTGCATCGCTGGACTGCAGGAGCAGGCAAGATCTACAAGAGAAAACAAAATGTGAAATTCAGAGGTCTTCGGGATGGAGCGCAGGCTACCAGTCTAAGTTCTTTCAAAACTAAAGCTGTCTCACATTTTAATCTGGTCTATAAATGTTATATACGCCTATAATATATATTATCTTTAACTGTGCATGCAATGTCTTGTATACGATGTACTGTATAACCCTTTTTACTCATTGTAACTATGTATTTGTAACCATGTATTTTAACTCTGTGCCCAGGACATACTTGAAAATGAGAGGTACAGTAACTCTCAATGTTTTTGTTCCTGGTAAAACATTTTATAAATTAATTAAGTAAACCTCTCACCCTGCCCCCTTACCGTCCTCACTAACAGGGGGTCTCAGCTGGCTTCCCTCCCCCCCTCGCAGTTGCGCACTCCACCATTCCCATACCCTTGGGTAATGGCGGGGGGAACCGACCCCACGCCAAGAATTCCTGGGGCACATCAGCCCATATGGGGGCAACGTTCCCATCCTGGGGCCTCTGCTCCGTTTTAAGAGCAGTTTCATTCTGTTTTATCCGCACAGGTTCTTTCGGAAGGAAAGCACTCTTACTGATGTAACCCTTTAGTTTGATAAATAATAGTGATTGATTTCAGAATTTCTTATATTTGACAACTTATTTTGTGGCACCTCCAAGTGGTTCATGGATTTGGTGATTTTTTTAATTTATTTTTTTGCAGGTGAAAGTAGGCACTGTTAAATTTGAACGTTAACATTAATTATCCAAACCCAACATACTACATTCATTTTAGCGCACCATGGTGCATTTTTACCAAGTGGTTTTACCTTTTGGTGGCAGAAGACCCTCACGGGAGACCAGGCCATTTACACATTTTGTATCCGGATCATACATTGAGCAAAACAAGATAATGAAATAAATTGTACATTTATTCACAGGAAAAGGTAGACACAATGTTACACAAAATATAGGCAAAGAGACACACTTACTTGGGACTGGGGTAACACAACCAAACTCTCCTAGGTGCAGGGAAACCTACCTAAGTATTTTCCTCTGACTGAGATTTAGCCTGCCATGTTTTATAACTGAAATCAGCCTGCAGTTCCAGACGCCACCCCTCCCCTCTCTCCAGACGTTTGGAGTAACTTGCTTAGACAAAACTTGCTTAGAATCTTAGAGACCTTTGAGAGAACCAAAAATCTGATTTGCGTAGGGGTTTATAATACCTCTTGAGTTTCATTCACAAACTACTATCCCCCTATCAGAAGCGTGAGAATATTCTCAGCAGCCAATCAGAGCAGGGCTCACCTGGCTGATGATGTCAGAGGCAGGGGCCGTGTTGAGCCAGCATGGAAAAAAAATGTGTGGCCGGGAAATATGAATCGGCCAACGGGAAATGTGCCCACCAGCGGCATCTTCCCCACCAGCTAGCCCATTGCCGGCTCCGCTAAGTCTGCAACTGGGGCCCCAGTGGGGTGCACCCTGTTCTCTGGAACTGACACCTAGCCTTTTCCTGCTAACCAAATGGTTCTCCCCCCTCTGGACATGCTCTCTTCTTTGAACTATGGACCCTTATGCAGACTAGCTGGCACCGTAAACATATTCCCAAGCTGACTGCATAAAGCCTTATAGTAAATGCAGAACACGATATAAAGTACACTTTATTAGAGAATATACTTTGGGGAACCTTATATTTATAAGGGAAATAACTGGGGGATATTTGGGCTCGAAATCCAGGAGTCTGGGAGACACTGGGAAGCCCTGGTGTAATTCACCCCGCAAAACCCACAAATAGTGCCTGCACGCTGGGGAGAATCAGGGAGCCACCAGTAGCTGGGCCCCCCGAACTCCTGCAAACAAAAGGAATACATTTTCGCCCCAATATCCCACCTAAAATGTACACTCCCAAAATCTGGAGTTTCTACGACACAGGGAACCCCAAACGCCCCTTAACCAGTCAGGTTTTTCTATACTTTCCAGGGGACTTCCATAACCGACAAACCCAATACAGGTTCTGGGACACCTTGGCACTAACTGGAGTACCCCTATGTTACCTAGAGATCCCCGCAGCTACAGGAACACTTTTCATCCCTTTGCCTCATTTTACTGTGCTCATGCATATATGTACTTAACGCACAGTGTTAATAAAATTTACACTTTAAAAACCTAAGTCTGCCTGGTATGGGAAAAAGCGTTATTTTTTACTTGCCATATTCCCCACACTATACAATAAACTTAGGGCTGGACGTTTAAATGTCCCCTCACAAACTTATAGGTGATTGGAGTACCCCCCCAACCCCCACAGAACCTCTATACTGGTTCCAGGTGACCTGGGCATTTACTGGGTACCCCCATTTACCTAGGGACCCCTTGACTGTTTCAGAGACACTTAACATCCCTATGCCCCAGTTACCTTTTCTGGGCTGTGCTGGAGCAGGGACCCCTAGTGGTGAGTCGCATAATTACAGGTAGTGCTTGTACCAACCTTGGGCTCGAGCTGACACTATAAACCCAACACATGGATCAGGGGTAACCAAACAGGCTTAAACCTTTATTTGATAGCCTGGCTAACCCCTATCATCACAGACACCTTCAGGCATGTTCAAGTGAATGATCTGGGAGGGGTCTTCCCGCACCACGTCTTCTAAAACAAAAAACAATACACATCTGAGTGCACTGGTTTATACTGTAAGTGGTGAACCTTTCTTGGAAACCTATCTTGGCAATCAAATCACTCTGTCCAGCTGTGTTTGGATGATAATAGCAGAAGTAGCAGGCAACAGGAGATAGCTGTTCTCTTCTTTGTACAGGACTCTGCTGTCAGCAATTGCTGCATGGAGAACTGTTTCGCCCACAACCTTCATGTAGAAGACACATCAGTGAGATTGATGGTTTTCAGTGTCAGTCTGCATATCCATAACCAAGACAGGGTTGTTATGTAAATAGAATGTCAATTCCTTAGTTTTCCTATCCATGTGACTTCACTTAAAACCACTGCCCATGCTGCTTTATTTATTTTATAATGGTTTTGTCTGCCGTATATAGTGAGAAGGTCATTTCATTATGGGATTGCAAAAAATAATTGAAATTCAAGCACAAAACAATATTTGATAGCTCAACTGTTAGAACAAGGTGGACAGGGTAGTTTTAAACTATTTTTAACATGCATGTTTCAAGACATTTGGTGAAGTAAATTAGATTCCTGAGACAATTCCTGAGACTGACCGGTTAATTGAATTCAAGATTGCGATGAACAATTTTAGATGGTATGTATATATGTATATATATATATATATATATATATATATATATATATATATATATATATATATATATATGCATGTCATTTCCCAGAATCCCTTGCTGCAGTGGAAGTGCTGTTTGCTGGGTGATAATGGTGAAAGACAGGGTTGCAGACCTGTCTAAGACATGCAAATGAATATACAGGAATATTTACAGTTGCTTTATATATATATATATATATATATACTTTTTGTTATTTGGACTAACAATTTGTCATAGGACAAGCTTTCGAGAGTTCTCTTCTCTTCCTCAGGTCAACAATACTGATTAGCAAAGGAATCTATGGCTAAAACAGTGTAAGGGAGAGCACAAAAAAAAAACCACAACAGAGATGTACTGTCCTTGTCACCCTTCCATGGCTTCAAACACTTTTTCACCCCACTTTAACTACAGTACATCTGTGGTTTTTTTTTTGTGTTTTGTGTTTTGTTTTTTGCTCTCCCTTACACTGTTTTAGCCATAGATTCCTTTGCAAATCAGTATTGCCGACCTGAGGAAGAGAGGAGAACTCTCGAGAGCTTGTCCTATGACATACATTGTTAGTCCAAATAAAAAAGGTATCGCCTAATACTGAAGAACTCATTTATTCTGCACTATCGCAACTGGACTAACACGGCTATTTCCGTTATATATATATAGCACATGCAGAAAATTATTTGAGAGGCCACCTATATACACATTTATAAATACACACACACATCTACAGTATTTTCATTTCAATGTTAATTTCATTAACCCGTCAGCGGTGCTTATCAGTTCTGGAGATATTTGTAGTTGTTTTTGTGCCAGTTTTTACACAAAAATACTACCAATATAGTTGATTATTACATACATGGCCGTGGAAAGGTGGCCATAATGTTTTCCCTGCTTGCTCCTTTGATCCCAGGTCTATTCCGGGCTAGCCACTCCTGAACCAGGAGGGTTTCAATGTCGGGGCACTGTAGATGACCCCTGGTTCAGGTACAGTAAGATTAAAAAAAAATGTTTAGCTGGGATTGTTGCATTAAGAGAAGGCTGTCAACAAGTGATACTAGGAAAACATATCAAGAAATAATATGCTGTCATTTCAATATCATGTTTATCATGATCAAAAGAAAAGGGTATGTGCTGACTGTATATAGCACAATTATAGAAACTTAGGACAGGGCTGATATTACAAGTGATATAAATATCTATGTAATGCATACATTATTCAAAGAAGGTAATCTGAGAAACCTGTTTGGCTGAAGCCTCCCTCTTGGGACATGAATGCTTTTGTGATATACTTCCAGGTTATTATAGGCAATTGCTTGTCTCATTAATCTGATTAAACCAGTTTAAACTGCAATTCAATACTCACATTACTGATTATGACTTTCTGTACCAATGTGGAGATAAATGCTCAACTTTTCTTCACAATGCACACACACACTTTTTTTTCTCTTATCACTAGAGGAGAGATTTGTCTCTGGAAGAGCACTGGAGCCATTAATGGTGATTAAAGAATAATAACCATATCCTTGCAGCCTTTCTTGCCATATGTGAAACCTTAAACAAATATACCAGGCATTTATCTGAGATCCTTCATTCAGTAACTGAGCCAGAGGGAATGGTTAAGAAACATGTAAACTCCTATTAGTGTGTGTGCAAAACCTTAGTTATATTTATTGATACATAATAAACCTTTACATCTTGTAGGCACAATTGCACTGCTTTCTGCAGCCTATATGTAAAGAAACATGATTCATAACAATAATGTCAGATTCCTTTTGTATTTGAAGAAAGCCACAATGAATATATTATTAATATGAAATGGAGATGCAAGTTATTTAATCACCCAATTAACCCACTTTATACAGTATTTTGTGAAGTTCTATTTATGTTTTCTAATATTGGTTGTTTATATATATTTTGCAAGTAATAATATTCAAATAATAAAAGTACAGCTCAACCCCGTTATAACGCGATCCGTTACAACACAAATCCGCTTATAACGCGATGCAAGAGCGGCTCCCAATTTTTGTATTTATGAATACTTTACATCACGATTATTGGTATCTTAAATACTTTATTGTACAATGCATACAATTGTACATTATTTCTAACGCGATCCGCTTATAGTGCGATGTGATTCTTTGCACCCCAAGCACAGCGTTATACGGGGGTTGAGCTGTACTTCTACTTTAAGCTAGGTATAAAGATTCGGGGAAGTGCCGATGCAATGCATGTTATTGCACCTGCTCTCATGTGGCAGCGCACTTAATCCCACAATCATATAACTCTCGGCCCCATTATTGTGTATGGATCCACGGCAGCTTGTGCAATAATACGTTACAGCTGTGGAAAGTTTTATCGTGCAATGATGTCTGCTACATGTGTAGTTAATATGTGCTGTGATTCCCTCTTGCTAGGGTATGCCTGACGGTGGAGCGAGTTCCCCACAATGTTGTACTGTTGTCCTCCGCTAATATATTGAAGTAAACATCCTTTGACAATGTGCCATCTCATTCCTCATATGGCATCCGGTCTAGGACATTTGGTCGCGGCCCTTGCACCGCAACCACATGGCCGCCGCCACACTCTCCGCCGTCGACCACTTCGCCGCCGGCCGCTAAGGTAAGTAAGACACCTTATACTAAAATCCCTTAACCTAAAACTTTCCCCTACACCCTTAGCCTAAACCCCCCTACCCTAGGCACTAAAACCCTTATATTAACCCACCTACCCTAAGCACTAAAACCCTTACATTAACCCCCTACCCTAAAACCTTACATTAACCCCCTACCCTAAGCACTAAAACCCTTACATTAACCCCCTACCCTAAAACCCTTACATTAACCCCCTACCCTAAGCACTAAAACCCTTACATTAACCCCCTACCCTAAGCACTAAAACCTTACATTAACCCCCTACCCTAAGCACTAAAACCCTTACATTAACCCCCTACCATAAAACCTTACATTAACCCCCTACCCTAAGCACTAAAACCCTTACATTAACCCCCTACCCTAAGCACTAAAACCCTTACATTAACCCCCTACCATAAAACCTTACATTAACCCCCTACCCTAAGCACTAAAACCCTTACATTAACCCCCTACCCTAAGCACTAAAACCTTACATTAACCCCCTACCCTAAGCACTAAAACCCTTACATTAACCCCCTACCCTAAAACCCTTACATTAACCCCCTACCCTAAGCACTAAAACCCTTACATTAACCCCCTACCCTAAGCACTAAAACCTTACATTAACCCCCTACCCTAAGCACTAAAACCCTTACATTAACCCCCTACCATAAAACCTTACATTAACCCCCTACCCTAAGCACTAAAACCCTTACATTAACCCCCTACCCTAAGCACTAAAACCCTTACATTAACCCCCTACCCTAACCAATAATAAAACTTACCTTCGAAGCGGCCGGCGGTGGAGGCTCAGTCTGTGGCAAAACAGCAGCTACCAAATGTCCCATTCTGTATGGCATCTGTGTTGAAGATGGCCCTTAAATATGATCTTAAAGCAGAAATACACCCAGAAGCCTATATGAGTTTAATTCTTATTATATTAATATCTTGCGCATGTCCTGCTCTCTTTTCTTTAAAAAAAAAAAGTGTCACTATTTAATCTGTAGATCCTGAGATTACCGTGGTAACCTTAGACTGCAATGGGCTCTGTGGAGAGAGCTCCATTTAACCCTTTTAGTGCTTTAGGGTCGTGCCACCTCTGTGGCCATGGACCCTCCAGCACTTCCGCATCACGTGACCTCTCTCATGTGATCATCTCATGTGATGATGTTTCTAAAGAGTGGTGTCCCTTCAGTGAGGTACGCGCGTTGGAGCTCTGAGTTTTCTTTATTGACGTGCTCCGTACGTCATTTGGGCACTGAAGGGGTTAATTTCACGGACACTTAATATATCCAATACTTATATTGCCTGAATAAAAATTAAAACCGCTTTGGAAAGGACACCAATGGCTCTTTTAAATTAAGTACAAACTAAAATTCCTTTAAAGTAATATTGCTCCAAATGAGAAAAATACAGGGAGCAGTTTGTCCAAGTTTCTGATTAGGAGAGAGAAAAAAAATCAGAATATAAATGCAATTTTAATTAGACAGACTTAGTGGATTACAACTTTAGAAACAACTATGTTTGCAAAAGGGCCTTTTTTTTTTTTTTTTTTTTTTTGGCATCTTAATATTTCTTTCTTATATTGTTTTTACAGAATGCACTTAGAATGAATGGAAGCTATTATGTTGCCTTGTATACAGTATGTGTTATCTGTGTCACTAATATGCTGCACATACACGAAGTGCAGGCACTTCCTCTATCAAAAGAGACTTTACCTTATGCCGTTTGGGTCTTGGGGACTAAAATGTTGCCATGACATACAGTAGTGTAGTATAGTCAAGTATAATTTCTGTGGTGGCTGTATTGTTATGTAGACACGTGCTATGTAGCAGTATGTGTAAGTGTCTCTTTTACCTCAGGGACTTGGGACTAGTGAGTTAAAGTGCATGAACATAACAGCTAAAGTGAAAGGAATATGGTAAATGCTTTGGAGGATTTTTACAATATGTATTTAAAGTATTTCGGTAATAAGACTATCACTCCTCAAGGACACAGGTCAATTATTGTTTTTTTTTTTCTGTTTGTAAAATAGTTCTGATCCCATCGTTAGTCAAACATATAAACATAAGTAGCTGATATTCTTAAATTCTGCAAACTCGCATAAATGCAAAACATATGTAGCCCCCTTTTCCCGTGTCTAGGGAAACCACATGTGGTGCGTTACCTGAGTGGCTTACAAGAGACTTGATCCTCCGCCACTGGGAGCCTGGGGTGATCATGTTTGTGTTTACACAGCGCCTACACCAGGGAGAGATCCTAACACAGTAGGATTACCTCTCTCAGGTACCAATATATACAGTAAATACACGCCCGGGTATATAACAGTATTACCTGACATAAAACACACACCAAAATGTAACAATGACCACACAATACTCTGCCCCCACAGTAACACCACCCTGGTGGAACCCCCCAAAGTACTGAAGTGCCTGTGCACTTAACTCGTTAGTGTCCACAGACCAGGCCCACCCACAGAGTGTGTGTGTGTGTGTGCTACCCACAGTGTGCATGGCCGTTGGTGCACGTGGTACCTCTCTTGGTCTCAGTCCAGACCAGGACAACCCAAAGATGTTGATCGGTCGGACCGCAGATAATCCCACGCTGTGTCTACCAGATCCTTTCCATCCGCCACTGGTGGGATCTCCCACACGGAGTGTGTCCCTGTAAAGTGTCTCTGATAATGGATATGCCTGAGTCTGGTCCCAGACCGCAGGCTGCATACACCGCGTGGCGTCCGTCACCGGTGCACTATCACCAACTGTGGTGAGCTAAGGGGAAGTGTCCCTAACTGGGGGCCTTCCCTGTGGTACCACAAGCTGAAGGGACTCGTGGCCTTACTGGGGCCTGCGGAGCAACTCTAGGCCAAGTCCAGGGAAGCACTGCTCCCTGGACACTTATCTGCTCTGTTGCTGCTCCCCTTCTGACTGGCGCGCGGTCATGAGCGCGCCAAATGTATTTCTCTTCCTGCAGGAGATCCAGGGAGCCCTATTGGCTGCTGCATGTCACATGCCTCTATCTCCCAGAACATGCTGGGAGATGTAGTTCCCCTGCGGAGCCCTCCCCAACATAGCCGCCACAACTGCCAGGGTACTGCACATGCGCGATATTCCTTCTGCATAAGTGCGATTAAGATGGCCGCCGCAAGTGTCCTGCACATGCGCGAGGGGCAATTATGGCAGCGCCCTGTATTGGCATCCGCCGCGGAGCACCGGAGCCCCGCTGATAACCGCAGCGCTACCAGCATAAGCAGTAGCCTCCCCCTTCCCCGCATCAGAGGTAACGTGGGGGCATGGGGGACCTGGCTACACATATATACATTTATTTTTTTTACAGTAAGTAAAACAGTAAACCAGTTACTTCCCTTTTAAGGTCTTTAGTTAGGATTTAAATATGCAATACTGCTTGAAAACAACTCTCCAAAGCATAAAAGGGAAGGGGAAAAAATACTCTGGTATGGGGGCTCTCATTCAAGGAATGCAGGGGTCTTGCACCTGGGAAAGCTCACAATGCTTACTTTGCCCTTTACCAAGATGGATACTGGACACCTTTCCTTGCCACTCAGGCATTAATACTGTAGGAACATCATCAGTGCCTACTACTGGGATCAGCCATGTTGACACTGGGACAATACTGTACCTCATGTTTTGCATTGTGGAAAGATTCCTAAACTTATTACGCCTTTAGGAATACAAAAGCTTTACCCTTCTACTGTATTTTACCTCTGCGTGAAAATATTTCTTCTCATGTTCTTACTGTACATATGGATAATATACATTGTTCTTTTTCCTCTTAAAGAATGCTGGTGTGCTATCGGAGTGTTACTATCAAAATAATGTGTTCCATTTTCTGTTGCACACTGAGCTGTAGTTTACCTTTTTGAACCATTAACATGGTCATTTTGTTTCTCCTCAGACACACATTTCCAGACTTCCCCCAGGTGCTGTGGCTGGGCAGTCAGTAGCAATTGAAGGTGGGGTGTGCAGGCTGGAGAGCCCCTTCAGCTGAACAAGAAGCTGGTTTATCAACTCAATCTTCCATACATCATATAATCCACTCACACTGAAATCTTTTGCTGTGTTTTAACAAATTTGGCCATTCTGTCATCCTCTGTTAGCAAAACTATTACACAATATGCACTGTATAATCTAAGCAGGACGCCAGCTGTGTGATCTGTACTTCTTGATTGTGCCACATAGCTGGGTTCTTTATAATATGCTTATCTAGATCGCATGAATCAGTCAGTAACCATTGGACTTTGGGGTGAACTGAAAATAACCTTTGCTCTCAGAGTGATTTCACTTGTTCTTTTGCTTCTGTAGTGACCGCTTTACATTTTTTCATTTGCCGATATTATAGGTTTCTACTAATATTTCTCACTGAAATTATTTTATGTTTTTGGAGCAACATAGTGTTCTCCTAATTTTGATATTACCTTCTTTGTTGCCATTTTCGCTCAGTTGTGATATAATCGTGTATTAGAGGAGCTAGAAGGTAAACATGCTGGAGAGCACAGTATTTTCTTGCATGAGCTGAAATCTCACCCAATCCCCAGTATTAGAAGGGTAGAATGTTTTATTTTATTCAGCACTTTGGCACTTGCTTTCAAGCAGAGCTGTTCCAGCAAGAGCATTTTCTGGATGTGCTTTGTTGAACCACATAAGAAATATATTTTAATTGTTATTTAGATTGGCTTCCAAGTAAACCATGATCTTGCGTAAATAAAGTATATTTACTAGTATAGATCCTTTTACAGCCAGTCACTTTAATTTGTTTATATTTCAAAATGTCCATGACTGTTTTCTGTAACAGTGGTTATGTATAGCAGAATATTCTAACACTTTATAAAGGAAAATCAAAGTTTATGTACTGTACACTCAATTTAATCATTTTTGTTCTTTGTTTAAATATATTTTCCAAGATTGCAAATAAAGCAGACTATGGCTACACACTCATTTCTTGTGTTCGGAAGTTAAATTGCTGTGCTGGAGTTTAAATAATGACGTTCATTCCTCATCATAAAATGCAGAAGAACGTGGATAGATGGGAAAAAGGGTGCTTTACATTTCTTTTGCAATTTTTATATGGAAAACATTAAAGAAGAAATGTTAGGGGTTTCAATGCTTTAATTACCATCAGACCTGTTTCACATTGTTAATAAGGTGCCTTATAGGAAAGGCACAGGGTGTAATGACAGGAAGCAAAGCTGGGCTCTTTTAGCAATTTGTACATGAAGTCCTCTGTTTTCTATGTTACTAATATAGGGTAAAAAATATATACATATATATTAGTAACTTTGAAAAATGTCTGTTTTCAATTAAAATATTGGTTAAGCGCTGCATAGATTATAGGTTAATGAAAGGTTTAAATTATTGTTTTGAAAGTTTAAAAATGCGATCGGTTTCGTTATCACGGAACTGACCATGTTCCACCCACGAAAGCTGCATGAGAACATCTATAGTAAAAGGAGACGGTGTTTGAGCACATTCATGCACCACACTACAATAGTTTTTCTTATGACCCAGGATTTTAATATTACAAGTGAGAGCAAGGTGAAAGAAAACATAAACAGACGTAATGTTTGTTACATGACACGGTGTTGTGATCATTAGAAGGAATGTAAAGTCTGGTATGGGACCAATGTTAAAAAGTAGACAATCCAAATGTTTTCAGCCACATAGAGGGAAGTGCTGCCGAATCTGATCAGCAGGAGCAAATGAAACAAGGACAACATATTTTAAAGATGACAGCAGGGCAGATAAGACAGGCCTTTAGTGTATTTGAGACATATATTGTAGAGTTGGTTCTTCAAAAACTACACATCACAAATTCGTAAAATACCCTGTAGTAATAGTTGTAGCACTGATTTATTTGTATTGACCAGAAATTATATTTGCTTGGAGCACGTTACAGCGCATAGGAAACAGGCAGAATGGACTGGGAGGTAATCTGCTACAGTAGCTTCTAAAAGAATACATGATAAAAGTCACATTATGGATATCATTCCTTTGGGCGACATCTGTTCCTCTGTTCTGGGACTTCTTGGTAACATTTTTTTTTCTTGTAATAGCCACTTTATACCCTTTGAGTAAATTGTTCAGTGAATGTTGCTCTTAGAATGTCATCTCTGAATAATAAACATGGCCTCCGTTTGTCTGGACCAGAACATCTTTGATTAATTCCATTATCAGATTGGTTCATTCAGCCTGAAGGACTGCTTTTTACAAAGTGACTTTCAGCATTTTGGGTAATCTCTGTACATGAGCATTTTTATAGTGCATTAGGGAATCTCGAGGCCTTGTGGTGAAATGTTCTAGAGAGCATCAATACAAAACACTTCCCTGAAATACTTTAAATAAAAAAATTTAAAAAAAACATTAACATTTATATATTAACTAAAGCTGAAAAATGTACTATCCTTTTAACACAAAAAAAGTGTTAAAAGGACAGTAATTGTGACTTAATAAAACAGATGCATCTCTTAGTTTTCTTCACTTACGTGAACGAGAGGGCGTTCTGACTGCAAAATATTAAACATGTGCGTTATACCCTAATACTCAGATCAGTTTTTCACATTTAAGCATCACTTCTGTTAATATTTTGAGATATAACCGTATATGGAATAAGTGACAATGACAGAAAGTATGGATTCCTAATCAACACTTACACTTCAAACTTCAACCTTCTCTTGCTGGTCGGAATCTGGGAAATAGTAATAATGTTGGAGTGTGGGTAGCAATTGGCAAAATTGTTTAGCTATAAATGCTTATGCACATGATTGTATACCAGTACAGTTCATACTATATGTCCGGACAATGCTGAGGAAAAGATACTCTTCTGTTCACTGCCAACTGCCCTTATAATCACTACTGCAATCCACTACTTTGGGCGTCATTAACCTTGTTCAATAAGCTGTTAAGCAGTCTTCCCTGGGCCGGAGAATATTTGAATCTCCCTTTTTCGAATGGAGCTGATCTCTTGTCCAGCACAAGGAAGACATCATCACAGCATACTGAATGGGAGCCTTAGAGTTATATTTATGCTGCGGTGCTAACCTATATGGCCTGTTCATTTGAAGCTGCCTTACAGCTTGGCATCTTTCAGTACATCTGGGCTAGTGTTTATGAGGAGGAGGTGGCAAGTTGTGACTTATTAGCTTTTAAAATCGGGGGGGGGGGGGGGAGGGTGGAGCGACATGGCAGGCTGTATTGAGAAGGATAAAACACAAAATAATCATTGGAAAAAAAATATTGGGGTTATAACAAAGTTCTTAAGCACAAAAAACAATGACCCGGAAAAACATTTTGCACATGACCTCAAAGAATGGTGACTCATCAAGTATAAAAATTAATTAAATTGTCTTAAAGTAACAATAATTGTACACACTTTAAAATTGTACAATATTAAAAACTGATTACAATTGTGCATAAAGGACATAAAAACGTCACGTTTTGGTCAGAAAAAAATCCGCTACCAAATGACTTAAATATGTGAACAGCAGAATACTTTGTTATACGTAAGAGAACAATTACAAAGTATAGCGAAAGACAAAAAACAAGGGTTTGAGTTGAAGGGCAGATGTCCAAAAAATAACAGCAGAGCATTTACAAAAACTTTCCCTATTTGGTAGGACATGTGGAGTTTTAGCTGTTTCTGGTTCTTTTACTGTAATCTTCAAACTATATATGATATACATATGTGTTAACAAGTGCATATAGTTTGAAAAAGTTCAAAGCCGGGATTTTCTGCAAAAATCAGTGTAAGTATTTTTATAGAATTCTTCGAAGTTTAACATGTAAGATTTTACTGCCCTTGCCTTTGGCTCACCTTCACAGATGAAAGGACATGCACTAGTGTGAGAGGTGAAGCAAACACAATGGACAAGCCCTCCCCCCCCCCCCCCATGTTTCAGTGCCTGCTGTAAATGTGAACATCATTTTTTTTTTCAAGTTTGTAAAAATTACTTTTAGAAAGTTGTATCACTTTTTTTTAAGGGTATCAATCTCCAACGGCTGACAATATTTCACAAAGCTCCTAAGTGTAGCTGCAGTTTTTTAATTGAATGTTAAAACAAAACAATACCAAACAAGTTTATTTCTCACCAAGTCCTGCTGCCTCCACTGCCAAAATATTCTTAGGATGCATCCTTTCCTCACATGACGCAACTAAGATCCTAATTCACTCACTTGTCCTGTCCAAACATCACTACTGCAACCTTCTCCTAGTTGGCATTCCCTTCGTCTTCCCAACCTCAATCCATCCAAAATGCTGCTGCCAGACTCCTCTACCTCCCTAAATGCTCCACGTCTGTTTCCCCACTATGCAAATACATACACTGGTTTCCCATATCCTCTAGAATGACATTTAAAATCCTCATTCTGACTTGCAAAGTTCTCAACGATCCTGCAACCCCCCCCCTTACATCTCAGCCCTTGCCCAAAAATATATCCCGCCCCTCCTATATAAATGCCCCTCCTTTCTGACCATGACATCTGCCTTTCCTCCTCTAACTATGTCTTTTCCTGTGATGCCTCCTGTGACGGTAGCTTTGAGACAGGCTATAATAATACACACCAAATATAACTGGGTTGAACTGGACGAGACTTAGATATGATAAAATATAATTTATTCCTTGAAAAAGGTGAACACACGAGATTACTCAAATAACAGACAAAATATGGACACTTACTTAAAGGTTAGGACAAGAAAGCCATCAGGATACAGGATGGGCCATTTCTTCCATAATTCAGTTTCAGATGTTACATCACAGCAATACATGAAGATCATACATGAAGACACATGAAGACCCATGAAGACATTTGAGTAAGGGGTGACTCTGACTTATATACCATTTCAACCCTTCTCTTACACTCAAGGCGCCGAGCTGTCTAGCAAAAATCTCTTTGAAGGAGATTTTGGCTTCCCTGTAAGTGTGAAGACCGACACTTAAAAAACACTCAGCCCTTTTGTTCTTGCCCTTAGCATAAACAATCAGGACAATTAGCCTATGATCACCGGGCTATGTTAATTCTTGCAGGATGCTCTCCCTGCGCTATTAGCATAGCAGATGGGGCTCTGCATTGTCAGAGCAGACCCAAAACCCCATATACATTTTAATACCTACACATATTAAAATACCCGGTTCTGGTAGGTCCAGCGGGTCCAAACTTTCCAGACCTTAATGCCGGAAGTGGTATACTATAGGGTCCAAATTTCAGCCCGCTACGACCTTCGGAACCGGAGTTATACAAATATCAGATAAACCGTTTCATATTTTATTATAAAAATCTCCGCTAAAAAGAAATCTCAGCGTTTCACTAAATCCCCATTGAAAACTACGGGCTCCGCCGCCATGGGTTTCAATGGAGCAACTTCGCCGTTGTCGTCAATGGAGTTTCCCGCCATAGACTTTCAATGGAGGAACCGCCGCCATTGAAGTCTATGAGAAAATCCACAAATCTTTACCTTCGTCCATACTCCGTCTGGTTGGGCTGAGGGGGCTGGGAAGGGGCATGCATTAAAGCCGGAACCTTGGCTATATGCCACCCAAATCCCATCCCTCTGGTCATTTCAGAACCGGAGATATGGACTTACACATTTCACCATTTTACACTTAGTCGTTTTTTTCGCCATGCGGCTTTTCTCCATTGGAATCAATGGCCGGCGCCGCCATTGACAATGCATGGCGCCCGCCGCCATTAGATTCAATGGTGCGACCCTCCTCCACTCGACCCTTTACGGGGGTCCCTCATTCCCGGACCCGGAGTGGATCGTGTGTGGGGGTTCCTAGGGGTTAGGGACAAAAAGAACTTTATTCCCAGGGGCCCTAGAACCCAAGATTCCCACGCCAATTGTCGTTGAACTTGACCGTAGTGATTAAACTCTTTTAAAAGACATTGTATCCGCTTTTGCGGTCTGCGGTTTGGATGGCTGCCAACCTGTTCCTCGAGGCCGGCGTTGAGGAATCTCCATTGAAGTCAATGAGCCCATTGACTTACAATGGAAAACTGCCGCTCCTCCTCTCGGACGCCACCTGCTGGTCGTCGCTGGAAAACAGGTCCAAAACCGCTACTTCTGCCATTAGGAAGCATGGAGGCTCAATGGCGACCTATGGACGGCTGCAAAATGGAGCCTGAAAAGGCGGGGAAATTACACAAAGGGCTATAATCACTATTTTAACATTAACCCCTTCCCTCCCGCATCAACCGTAGTGTATGTGTGAGTGCAAACACCAGGATAACACAATACATTTACACGGGAATAAACATTTGGATATTGAAGCAAGGCAAAACACATTACTGGACCTCAGTACCGTTAACCCCTTGCCTCCCTGATGAGAGTAGAGGGTGGCCAAATGGGGTGTAATCCCTTTAATCCCGGGCCAAATCCTCTCTATCATGACACCTCCTCTCTCTGGAATTCCCTATCATACACCATCAGACTCTCCCCCCAGCTTTCAGACATCTAAAAACTCCCAGAAAACTCACTTTTTTAAGGTAGCTATCTGGCATAGGCCTAACATCAACCCCCTACCCCACCCGCAATCCTATTGGTATCAGCTGTGCGGCTCACCCAAATGCCACACTAACGCCCCCTGTCACCCAAACACCCAACCCTTAATGGGAGCAGCTGTGCGACTGGACCATACTCCATCCCACAATTAGCAGCCACTTTACCTTTTTTTTTTTTTCTTAACATTGTCCCTTATTCCCTCTAGATTGTAAAAGCAGGGCCCTCATTACCTTGTATATCTGTCTATGCTTGTTTCTCCTGATTTGTATGTCATTCTGGTTATGTAATTGATGTCACTCTTTATAGCCACTGTACCACGCTGTGGAATATGTTGGGGCTATACAAATAAACAATAATAACAATGTATGTAGTAATATTGTATACATGGATGCTGCAGGAGTTTCAGAGAGACTGTATGAGAGGGAGGAGTCAAAGATGACTCCCATGCATCTTGGTGGAGATGAGAGGTGGAGCAGGGCTGTCACCTGGGGTGAGAAATGAGAATGATAGATCTATAATTCAGTGTCATAATTAAAAATAGTTTTAGAGCATGTGATTTCCCCAGTGTTTACCTTACAATCATTTAGATTCAAGGTGCTTGATGTAAAAAAATGTAGAGAGCACACCAGCTCTCATAAAGATGTAACAAACTATTCCCCACACACCATACATTTCAGTTTACTCGTATATAATAATGATGGAGTGCTGACAAACGAGGAGAAAGCGTGGCAGCAGTATATATGAGACGATGCAGAAAACATTTGCTTAGTCAGAATGAGCATTTCTATGTGAGTTTGTGCCTGCTTTGAATCTTGGTTAGCACGGGTAGATGAAGAGACACTACTGGAGAATGACAGAACATACATGGTGATAATTACAAGAAATAATGCTTCAGCACTAATAATAATGCTAATACTAATAATAATAAAATATGTTTTTTTAGTTAGATATTTTGTCCAAAGCATCACAAGCCTGTACACCAAACGTCAAGGTAAACCATAATAAGTGCAAGTCCTACACTACACTGCATCTGTTCCCTATACCTCTGTATGAGGGAGAAGAACCATAATAGATTCCTTACCTGCAGCAAAATGAGATCCACCATTAAAAAGGGGGAGGTGACGTGAGCTCTGGGGGAGGTGCCACAACCTTCATACAACTGATTCCAGTCAGAAATTACTTAACACACAAGCCCATATTTTATTATTATTAGTAGTAACAGTATTAGCATTATTATTAGTACTGAAGCATTATTTCTTGTAATTATTACCATGTATGTTCTGTCATTTGGATGTAGCACTGGGCACCCCCTGTCGTTTGCTATATTCACTTGCCACAGCCCTCTTGCACTCTATGTGACATTACATATAGTCAAGATTAGGTGGGTGTGGGCGTTTGAGCTTGCTGGGCTTGTGTGTTAATTAATTTCTGACTGGAATCAGTTGTATGGAGGTTGTGGCACCTCCCCCAGAGCTCACGTCACCTCCCCTTTTTAATGGTGGATCTCATTTTGCTGCAGGTAAGGAATCTATTATGGTTCTTCCCCCTCATACAGAGGTATAGTGAACAGATGCAGTGTAGTGTAGGACTTGCACTTATTATGGTTTACCTTGACGTTTGGTGTGCAGGTTTGTGATGCTTTGGCCAAAATATCTAACTAAAAAAAACATAGAGAGATATATGACAAATAACACAGATACAACACAAACAGTGATTCCCTGGCGCACTATCAGATAATAAACCTGACGAATTGGAGTAGTCCCATGAATCAAAAGATGATATAGAAGAGATCCACAGTCCACAATGTCCCGTTCTTTTACACTGGACGCTTGTCTGGAAATACAAATGAAACAACCATTGCGCAGTACCCTATGGTCAATTTTCCACACCCCCACCGTTGCTATCTACTTACTTAAAAATAGATAAGAATGGGCCTCAAAAGGTTTCTTTAAATCTCCACACGATTGGCTCCGACTGATTCCTGCTGCTGGTATCACGATTTACACTTCCAGCATCAGCATCACCATACCGATTGGGAACAGAAAGGGGCACCAATAGTGTAATACTATAACATTTATTATTAAAAAAGACAGGCATAAAAACATGCACTCACATGCCAGAATGCCCTATGCGTGTCCTACAACGTGCCGTCCGCTTCACATGTAAGGATGCCGAGTGATTGCAGGAGGAGGCAGGAGCCGGCGTGATTCCCCGCTTCGTGGCCGCGACTCGGAGCGCCTAGTCCCTCCTCCGATGACGTTCCCCGTCAATCAACCTCCTTTCCTTCCACAGGGTCTGCACGTCGCAGCACGTACAGCAAGCTCCACCCTACGCGCGTTTCGTGACTCTGACGTCACTTCTTCAGGGGTAATGGAGCTGTGGGGGCACTTAAGGTGTTTTATACCTTTGTGCAAAGCTGACATGGGGTTCCCATTGGATGAATGTCTGATTGGGAACTCCTACTAATTGTCCACTTGTTGGCTGATAACAGGCAATTCGCGTGTAGCAGGTTTAACCACTTCATGCCTGGACAGCCAATAGCACTAAATGATTACATTCTAGCATGCTGTGAAATACTTTACAAAGACAAAATTGATACATCAGTGCCAATGCATCTAATATAAAATACATAAGTAAAACTCTAATGATTATAGAAATAAAAAGTAATTAGCAACCTTGTGGCTTATTATTTCAATGTGCGAGATGGCTATTTATACTAGCTCACTGTCAATGACAGCATATAGGACCCAGAGGTGGAAAGAGATTACTTTAATTACAAAAATCAGATAACCTGGTTAGGCAATACTCAACAACAGCATTATACAGACCTAACTATCCCTCAGAAATGCTGCCAGGTCAAATTCAATGTTGAGTCCTCTCGGGGTTAAGGTTTTGAGGGTATATATCCAGTAGCTTTCGCGTCTGGATATAAGATTGATTTTATCACCCCCCCCCTCCAATTCTGATTATTATTAATCCATCTATGGTTGTGATGGCTAGATGCCAAGAGATATGTGTTGGCATCTACTTTTTTATAAAAGGTCTTAGTCTCAATAGACCCTCGCTCTATGAACAATGTGAGATCTAAAAAGTCTATACTCGTTGGGCTGGTGTTAAAGGTGAATTTTAGGTTCATATTGTTATTATTCAAGTATTGGATGGATTAATAATATTCCCAAGGGCCAGTTCCTAAGAACTAAAAGAAATTGCTCTCAACCAGAAATATTTGAGATGCAGGCCAATGATCTTAAGGATAAATTCATCCAGAGAGAATATAATCCTAATATGGTTGAGAAGGCCTTAGAGAGTGTAAAGGACATTGACAGAAATGACCTTATCTGTATGGACAATAAGAAATCAAAACAACCAGATGGTGTAGAGTTTATCCCCTTCATAACCAAATATAATGGGATATCAAACAAAATAACACAAATAATTAGAAAACATTGGAGTATACTACAGGGGGATGCAATCCTTAAATCAATATTACCTAAACACCCCCAGATAGTGTTCAAAAGGGCCAATAATTTAAAGCTTCAACTATCCCCGAGCTGTCCGTTTAATTCCACAAAAGCACAAAGTACAACATGGCTCAAGGAATTGGACGGATTCTTTACATGTGATAAATGTATTGGCTGTAGGTACAGCAGTAAATGCAAGCAATTTCAATCTAATGTTACAGGTATTAAATTTCCCATTAAATCATTCATTTCCTGCAAGACTCCTTTTGTGGTCTACCTGTTAGAGTGCCCTTGTGGACTACAATATGTAGGGCGAACAGGTAGACCATTGAAACGACGTCTTGCGGAACATGTCTATAATATCAAAAGGGGTCTGGAGACACATAGTGTCTCCAGTCACTTTAAAAATAAACATGGACAAAATCCGGAAGGGTTAATCTGCAAAGGGATTGACTGCCCTAAGCAGAATTGGAGGGGGGGTGATAAAATCAATCTTATATCCAGATGCGAAAGCTACTGGATATATACCCTCAAAACCTTAACCCCGAGAGGACTCAACATTGAATTTGACCTGGCAGCATTTCTGAGGGATAGTTAGGTCTGTATAATGCTGTTGTTGAGTATTGCCTAACCAGGTTATCTGATTTTTGTAATTAAAGTAATCTCTTTCCACCTCTGGGTCCTATATGCTGTCATTGACAGTGAGCTAGTATAAATAGCCATCTCGCACATTGAAATAATAAGCCACAAGGTTGCTAATTACTTTTTATTTCTATAATCATTAGAGTTTTACTTATGTATTTTATATTAGATGCATTGGCACTGATGTATCAATTTTGTCTTTGTAAAGTATTTCACAGCATGCTAGAATGTAATCATTTAGTGCTATTGGCTGTCCAGGCATGAAGTGGTTAAACCTGCTACACACGAATTGCCTGTTATCAGCCAACAAGTGGACAATTAGTAGGAGTTCCCAATCAGACATTCATCCAATGGGAACCCCATGTCAGCTTTGCACAAAGGTATAAAACACCTTAAGTGCCCCCACAGCTCCATTACCCCTGAAGAAGTGACGTCAGAGTCACGAAACGCGCGTAGGGTGGAGCTTGCTGTACGTGCTGCGACGTGCAGACCCTGTGGAAGGAAAGGAGGTTGATTGACGGGGAACGTCATCGGAGGAGGGACTAGGCGCTCCGAGTCGCGGCCACGAAGCGGGGAATCACGCCGGCTCCTGCCTCCTCCTGCAATCCCTCGACATCCTCCCATGTGAAGCGGACGGCACGTTGTAGGACACGCATAGGGCATTCTGGCATGTGAGTGCATGTTTTTATGCCTGTCTTTTTTAATAATAAATGTTATAGTATTACACTATTGGTGCCCCTTTCTGTTCCCAATCGGTATGGTGATGCTGATGCTGGAAGTGTAAATCGTGATACCAGCAGCAGGAATCAGTCGGAGCCAATCGTGTGGAGATTTAAAGAAACCTTTTGAGGCCCATTCTTATCTATTTTTAAGTAAGTAGATAGCAACGGTGGGGGTGTGGAAAATTGACCATAGGGTACTGCGCAATGGTTGTTTCATTTGTATTTCCAGAAAAGCGTCCAGTGTAAAAGAACGGGACATTGTGGACTGTGGATCTCTTCTATATCATCTTTTGATTCATGGGACTACTCCAATTCGTCAGGTTTATTATCTGATAGTGCGCCAGGGAATCACTGTTTGTGTTGTATCTGTGTTATTTGTCATATATCTCTCTGTGCATTGTATACAACCCTTGTGGATAGGGTTGTTATATTCCTGAGGCAGCCATTCCCAAACCTGCCAAAACAGGTTGTGAGGAATTATAATTAGGGTTTTCCCTATAGGGGACCCTTTACTATTTTTATTTTCATTTTTATAGAGCACCTGGTTATTTTAGCTAATATTTAGGTATAGGTTTTTAGGTTTGAGCGCTGATCACATGCTTTTAGTTTAAATTTCCTTCACAACTAAAAAAACATATTTTATTATTATTAGTATTAGCATTATTATTAGCACTGAAGCATTATTTCTTGTAATTATTACCATGTATGTTCTGTCATTTAGATGTAGCACTGGGCACCCGCTGTCGTTTACTACTGGAGAATGAAGAGAAGTCAAGCTGAAGACCATCCTGGACTACAAGAACGTGTAAGTATTTTTATAATTGGTGTAATGTTTCTTTTGGGGGGAGAACGGGTGCTGCAAGAGTAGCTTAGTGTTAATGTTGCTGCTTTTGAAATGGGCGAACCCTTGTGACGTTGGGCAAGTCACTTTATTTCCCCGTGACTCAGAAGCAGGTCACATTGTGCCTTCAAAATTATATGTACAGCGCTGCATAAAAGAAAAATATTATTCAGACTTTTTCATAAATTGCTTATGGCTGTGGTGTGTGTGGTGGTGCAGCTGTGTATTAGACCAGGGGAGCACAATCTTTTTCTCCTGCGCCCCCCTGCCGGCTTTCCCCTCCTCCTCCTTACCTTGGCTCCGGAGTTCTGACGTCAAATGAGGCCGCCGGGACACGTGATGCCGCGTTGCCATGGCAGAAGCCGTCTGAGCCAAGGTAAGAGAAGTTACAGAAACCTTCGCTGCTCCCCAGCATTTAATTTAAATGCCTTCGGGAAGCGCACGGGGCCTATATCCGCTGCGCCCCCTGCAGAGAATCTCTGGGCCCCCTTAGTTTGCCCACCCCTGTATTAGACAATACACTCTAGTTGTAGGGTTACATTGCCAGTTGCTGCAATAAGTGGATGTACTGTACCTAAAGGAACTGTTACCATAAGTTATATTAAAACTTTTTCATTAGAACAAATTCAGACCGAGGGCCATATTTACTAAGCATTACTAAGCCAAATAACACCGTATACACCAATAAAGTAAATAGTCTGTAAGCTGGTCTTTGGCTCAGCACCGCTAGTAAATATGGCCCTGAGTGCAATACATGTTGAATTATTTTGCTGCCTTATATCCAACTGGAAATCCCTGCAGCATCCTTTCCTCAGTTAAATGTAAACCCACCACCAGCTGTTAGTAAAATCAATATATAGTGTATAGTATCTGTCTTTGTGCAGTTCAGAAATAAGCTTTTAGATCTACATTTTAACATCACTTAACCATATATGTCAAATTGCAAACAACTGTTAAACATAACGTAGGTGTATTTGTATGTGTCTTATTGTGCTTCTCTCTTTATTTTGCTCTCTGTATTCCTTATCACTGTAAAGGTTCTTTAAATTAAACATGGATAAAAAAAAGTTTAAAAAAATAATAAAAATGAGAAAGTGCTTCCATTTTATTTGTCATTTGTCGAGGAGTTGCTCCACCTTCAATTGGTGCCATTTTTGATCAGTGTAAGCTTACACAGTCTGATGTTGATGCTCTGATTAAAATTATAAGTACTGTACGCCAGAAAAAAAAATTCCTAAGCACGAAACTACAGATCACATTTACATCATGAAACAAAATTGTAAAGTACCTTTCATGGTTTACTGACGTCTCTCTGCTTTGATGTTACATGACCGTTTCCATTGGAAACTGTAACCTAGCCCCTATAATCCACACATCTTGTTGGATAAACAAAGACTAGTAAATTAACCTTCTTGGTAATGCCATCTCGTCTCTATTAATTTGATTTTTTTTGTAGTAGACTGTGTCTAGACTACAGAAAGCCACTGCAAAATCCTTTGCTTTTACTCACACGTCCTTGAGTCCTCCTCAAATGTCTTACTCATGCTCCCCAGCTTTACATTGCCTTACATCATTACACAATGGCACTAAAAGTTAATGGGAATGGAGTGATCAGTAGACTGAAAAGTGAGCATTGTGTGAGTGAACATTAGTGTGTTCATGTGCTATGTGCTTTCATTCACACATGTATTTTCATTATGAGAAATATGTTTTTTATTCTGCATTTTTTTTTTTCATCTCTGGGCTGATTAAAGATTTTAAGTTCTTGGCTCTTATTGCAAAAGTATATGATTCCAAAGCTGACCCAGCTTGATCTGCACACAAACATGTACTTTAGCTGTAAAGTGTATATGTGAAGGAAGGATTCAATATAAAATTGGCATGACCATACACTACAGAAACGTAATGACAGCATATCGCATTCAGAAATTTCAAGGAACAGCCAAAGATGGTTATTGCAACTAAAAGTGGAGGTATACAGTAGCAGCATGTATGTATAATTTTATTTGTCAACGACAGGGGGTGCCCAGTGCTACATCCAAATGACAGAACATACTGTACATGGTAATAATTACAAGAAATAATGCTTCAGTACTAATAATAATGCTAATACTAATAATAAAATATGGTTTTTAAGTTAGATATTTTGGCCAAAGCATCACAAGCCTGCACACCAAACGTCAAGGTAAACCATAATAAGTGCAAGTCCTACACTACACCTCATCTGTTCCCTATACCTCTGTATGAGGGGGAAGAACCATAATAGATTCATTACCTGCAGCAAAATGAGATCCACCATTAAAAAGGGGGAGGTGACGTGAGCTCTGGGGGAGGTGCCACAACCTCCAAACAACTGATTCCAGTCAGAAATTAATTAACACACAAGCCCGCCATGCTCAAACGCCCACACCCACCTAATCTTGACTATATGTAATGTCACATAGAGTGCCAGAGGGCTGTGGCACAGGAATATAGTAAACACAGGGGGTTCCCAGTGCTACATCCAAATGACAGAACATACATGGTAATAATTACAAGAAATAATGCTTCAGTACTAATAATAATGCTAATACTAATAATAATAAAATATGTTTTTTTAGTTAGGTATTTTGGCCAAAGCATCACAAGCCTGTACACCAAACGTCAAGGTAAACCATAATAAGTGCAAGTCCTACACTACACTGCATCTGTTCCCTATACCTCTGTATGAGGGGGAAGAACCATAATAGATTCCTTACCTGCAGCAAAATGAGATCCACCATTAAAAAGGGGGAGGTGACGTGAGCTCTGGGGGAGGTGCCACAACCTCCATACAACTACTATTTTTATTTGTATAGCGCCAACCATGTATCCAGCGCAATAAAATAGGCGCTACATAAATATACATTACAAACAATGGGAATAAGTGCAATAGGTAAATTACAACATAAGGCTAAAGGGTGCTCTGTCCCAAAGAGCTTACACTTGGGAGGCTTACAGACACATTAGGAGTAAAAAGTACATTATTAGAAGATGGGATTGTATCTGCAGCTCACACCAGAGGCGCAAAATGTTTACTGAGCTGCTTTTTTAAGAGGTGGATTTTCAGCTGGGCTTTGAATGTGGAAAGTGAAGGCTCTTGACGAATATTGTGTGGCAGAGCGTTCGATATGTAGACAGATTAGTGAAAAAGGTTTAAGGCGGGAGAGGGCTGTAGAGGTTAAAGGTGCAAAGATGAGACCACCTCGGGTAGAGTGTAAGAGACGAGTAGGTGTGTTACGAAATGAGAGATCAGTTGAGATATATGGAGGTGCAGAGGAGAAACCAACTCTTTGGAGAAATGTGGTTTGGACCTAAGAAGCTTCCGTACATCAGCGAACAGCATGCGAACAGTCTGAGGTGGATACCAGTTGACTGAAAGTCAGCAATGCCTTATGGATTTTTGCCGTCCACCAAGTGACAGACAGCGCCTACATTTGTCCTTTTGGAGCTTCCATCCCAGAGTCTTGGCCAAATTGAACCGGCTACTAGGAGAAGGTAAGGTCAAATTTACAACTCCGGATCATTGGTGTGTGGGATGTGGGAGCATGCCACTTCTGGCTCAGAAGTGGGGTCGAAGTTCAGCATAATTTCTTTAAGGTCTGTGCGATTTGCTAGTGTAGGGATGTCTTAGTTTGCTTCTCTTCGCTGCAGCATGTTTCTAGGTGTAGTGTTTGGGAGGTTCCGCGGCAGCCCGACAGCATAGGGCGCCGCCATGTTGTTGCGTAATAGTTAGGAGCACTGTCAGTGGTGAGAAGTCTCGCATGCGCAGTGCAAGCGCGCGAACGGTTGCCCAATAAGGAAGAGGCTCAGCCAGTAACTACAACTCCCAGGGGCCTTAGCGAAGTCACCTGAAGCCAGGGAGCGAATAGGAGGGCCAGGATCGCGGGAGGCAGGAAAGGGAAGCGTGGGGGAGAGACCACGCTAGCCAGAGGGCACCGGAGGAGCAAGGGAAGAGGTAGTGTGGGTGCAGGGGGTCCGTGACCCACCTGCATAGGTTAGATCTTCCCCGTAGGCCCCAGGATATTCCCGGAGTCACAGTAGAGTGTGGTGCTGCAGGGACGCCCTGTAGTGATAGCTACATCAGCCCTTACTGTATAGCAGATAGGGACAAAGTGTGCGGAGCTGAGGTTGGTGCTAGTCGTCTGGGACCAGGCTGCTGTGCATAGTGAAATCGGAGAGAATGCGCTGGATTGGCGGATCCTTTTTGAAGTTGTTACTGGTCACCGCAGTGACCGGAAGGTATTTACTAAAGTGCACCAACACCGGTCAACAGGCGCTGGCCCGCCTTAGGGAACACTCTTTGGGGACACTAAGTGGAGTGGCTAAAGGACTGAGCCTATATACATAGTTACAGTTACATGGACACGGTGTGGGGGCACGCGGTGACGGGACAGTGACATTTCTCCTTATGAGAGTGGCCGAGCCACTAGTGTTAGAGTATAAGCGGTTGATTGATGTGTTATATGTGTTCTTGCCATGGCTATGCGATAAGGGGTTACCCGTACGTTACAGTAAACAGTTCCAATCATGTGTGTTGCTATTGTTCTTACCCAGGGGAATCTTACGCAATGGGGATCCTGGGTGAGTGGAGGCGCTGCCAATAAGATAACTCTTACCCCAGGCTCCCAGCTAGCGGAGGCCCAGATCTCCTTGAGCCAACAGGTGTGTGCAGTACCCGTAGTCACTCTAGAGTGTAAGAAAGAGGGCTACACTAGGTAGAGGCTTGTACAGGTTAGGGCTGGCAACTCACTTCCCTGGCTGAGTACCTCCCACAAAATGCTGACCTAGCTGGACATTATACCACTAAGTGGAAGTCAAGCCTTATTGTCTGGGATTAGATTGTGACTTTTCCATTTCTATGTGAGACGGTGCTCAGTCATTTTTACTCAGACCTAGTTGCTTATCAGCTCTTGCTCTAGGCATTTGTCTTTTTATTGTTTGTTTGCGCCAATTAAACTTATTATATGTAAGCCATTTGTTCTTTCCTGTAAAAAAAGAAGATTACTCTGAAATATATGTAAAAAAAAAAGCTTGGATATTCCAAATGCAAGAATTTTTTGTCACCTTTTTTCTTTATTTATTTTTGACAAACTATGTGTGTATACAATTTCTCAATATTCTATTGGGACTGTTATAATATGTCTCTCTTTCTCTCTGTTATACCTTGGCAACTATGATAGATGAGCTTGGAGCCATTCTTCTCCTATGCGTATTAATTAAGGGTTTGGAAACCCTTGGGACTCTGGCTGCAGGAGTTACCAGGCTTCATCTGTTCTCAAAAGAACGGGACTCTTGATTCTTTTCTCTTCCACAAGGTTGTATCTATACCATCTTTCACGGGACACCTTTTTGTTGTTATTTTATTTTGTATATGACATCACATACAGTATATTATTGTTTAAAAAAAAATGTCATCATTTTTTTGCAAGTGGTTTATAATATAATATAATTGATAGCGCTACGTCCCTCCTTTCTTGTTTTCAGAGGCATGTAGAGCCTTTAAAGTAAGGAGGATAATTTTGTAGTTTAAATGGAAATGAATAGGAAGCCTGCAGAGACAGTGAAATATTACCATTGCGGTTTATACTTTGGGCAGGAGGAACAATACTCGGCAGGGGCCCCTGGTAGGAAAGCCAAGTGAGGTTTAGTCCTTTCCCTGCCAGAGGAACCAGTAACACATTACAAACCAATGCGTTGCTGACCTCACTAGCAGCAAAGAATTTAACTTTGTTCCTCTCTTGCCACAGAAATGATTCCGCAGTGAGGCAGCATTACAGTAAAATGTCGCATGATCATGCAAAAAAACAAATGTAATCTTCTTGATAATCCGTATGAGTTATAACATATTGAGGTAGTTAAGAGATTATTTGGAGAATTGTATATGGCAATCAGATCTCTTCCTGGATCAGTAACCTTACATTTTTAACAACTCTATATAACCCTCCTCACCATTCTTTTACATATTGAAAAAACATAGCCAATGTTTTTTTTCCCTTACATTTGCCATCTCTACCACTATCTTCTGCATATATAGAGAAATGCACATTCTATAGCCATTTAGTAAATACATGTGGTAGGTTGAAGCTTCCTTTTCTTTCTTATTGGTTGCTGACATATTTAGGTTTATAGAGATAGTCCAAGTAAGGAATATGGTGCATGTTAGATTTGTAAGCCTCTAATATCAAATGGCGCTTTTTTAATTAACATTTTCTTTTGAGGTACTCATGTCCGTTTGAATTTATATATGCAGAGTGATTTTTTCAATAGTGTGTTTGCAGCATTGCACGTTTGTTGTTTTTATATATTCTTTAGTGTTGTTTTGACATTGTTTGTTATGATTTAATAAAGTTGTATTTGTTTATTGAGCAATACCTCCATATATTTGCAAATATATATTTTTATGGAAGTCGCCATCTCTGTTCTTCATTGTTGGTGGTGCACCGCATCTCCCTATTTTTTCTTTATATTTAGGTTTATAGCCTTTGGGGTGAAAAGCTTCTCTTCTTTCCACTGACAAATGTTGGTAAGAATTATTACCAGCAGGAAGGGTATACTTTTAGGGCTCATTCACTAAAGCACATAAATTCCATAAACCTCAAACAGTAGTGTGATCAAAATGTCATCGTACCCGCTTTGGTGCTCTAGTGAATGACCCCTTTATTGCCATTCATTTATCCTCATTCTAATTAATAAAAGAAAAAAACAATACGCTTGTCATTTTTTTCTAAAGCCAAAAAGTCTGTGGTTGGCTCTGTAGTAAGATTGCATAATAGTGGTTTAATGACTTTTATGGCTTTCCAAAGCTTGTAAATAGTTCTTCACTGCACAATGCTTCCCTGTAATCATTAGTCATTTAAATATCTTTCTGAATTGTCGACTATCATTGGCATTCAAAACAACATATTGCATTACCTCTGGACACAGGAAGTGAGCAAAATATGCACTTTCCTTTTTCAGAGACTCAATCAACCAATTAGTAGTTTTGCTGCTATGAAAATCAAAGTAAAGAGGCTGAGTTTCCCTGTGTGTCTTTCTTCCAGTCTGCAAAGTCAACATATTTGTTGGCATTCTAAACTTACCATGCCAAGTGTTTTCATTCAGATAGTAAATATGTGTTACTGACACCATGTCAGGGGGTTTTGGAAGTATAATGGGGATTTGAAATGATTGTCTGGTATGTGCAGAATTTAATAGTAGGGTTCTAAAAAATAAACACTTATTGTAATTGTGACAGATATATCTGTAGCCCCTTGTAAAATGCATGCAGCACTCACACACACTGCCCCCTGCCAGACGCCTTTTCCATTGTGCGCTCAGCATGTGACTCATGATGGTCCAGGCATCAGCCAATGACAATGGACTGAAGAGAGAAGGGACTAAGGTGGAGAACAGTATTTAAGCGGGTGAGGGGAGGCCTGCTGCATCCTGAGGGATCTCAGGAGTACTGGTGGTGATTAACAGCCAGGCAGCGATCCGCACAGGGTTAGTGGACGCTGGCTGGAGGGAGTGCAGGTTGACTCTGCCAGTGGGGCCCAGCGAAGCATCTATCGGGCAACAGTAGGAGGCACGCACAAAGTCCGAGAAGTTCCTCAACGGAAGCCAAGTAAAGGGTACCGAAGCATTTGCAAAGTGTAGGCCTGCTATGCAAATACACCAATTCAGAGCTCCAACAGTGTGTCGGCACTTTAACACAGGCCTGGCCGTATACCCAGGGTCGGGTGGTATCCGAGAGACACAGACACACACTTGCGCATGTGTTCTTGCATATGCATTGAATGATCCTCCAGTTGAGGATCATATGGGTTATCTGGGTATATGAAAACAATTACCTTAGAAATACCTCTGTGCTGTAAACATTACCGTAGTCTGCACCCCTTTGTCTGACCTACGACCACGTGTGCGGTAACGTACAGTGGCGGCCGCCTTTATTCTCCTGCGGCCTTTTCCCCGCGATTTAAAAAATCGCGGGCTGATGGGGGCCGTTTTGGGCGCCTGCGGGCATTTCTATTGTTTAGCGCTAAGCGCTTTCATTGTCTAGCGCTATTAGCGCTATCAGCTGATTTCGGCCGCGCGGAGAAGGCCCGTGAGAGTCGGAAAACATCCCCGCATTTTTCCGGGTAAGTCGGAGGATAGGAGAGGCCGCAGCAGTATATAGAAGGAGGACTCAAGCCCCCGCCTCAGCAGTAGGTGTTAGTCTGAGGTAATTAGAGGTGTTACAGTATATGTAATTTTTTCATTCAAACAGCCTCAAAGAAATGATCAACTACAGACCCTCTCATTGCTGTGTGGGGGTGTTCGAATACGGAGTAATGCAATGGGATTTCTCCTTTGTTTACCTAAGTAATGTTACTGTTATTTCACAGCACAGAGAATTGCAAACCATTGCTTTCCTGACTTTATTTTCTAGCTGTTGGCCAATGAAACACTAATTAGTGAGCATTAGGATACTCACTATTCAACAATTTACAATTATATTTACCAAGCTGTTTCCTGAAAATATATAACATCATATTTTAGAAGATACGGAAATATATAAATAATTAAGCCCAAGACAAGATAAAGAGGCACTTGGCACATAATAGTAGATAAATGTACAAAGCCTTATTCAAACTACTGTAGATCTGGAATGTAAAATTCAGTTCTGAAAATTCCATCATAGACATTTTCAGAAAGTAAGTAATCTCTTGATCTCGTATATACAGAAACCAGTCTAGCACATACTGTAAACTTGGTATCCTAGATCAGGGGTGCGCAAACTTTCCCCCTGTTCCCCCCCCCCCCCCCCTGCGCCTCCCTCCTTACTTTGTCTCCGGTTGTGTTGCCATAGCGATGCATCGCTGGAGACAAGGTAAGGGAAGTTGCAGGGGCCTCACGCAATCCCCCAGCATTTTATTTAAATGCCTTGGGGAAGAGCGTGGGACCTCTGTAAACGAAGCGCCCCCCCCCCCCCCCAGTTTGCACACCCCTGCTCTAGATCATAGCCTCTTAAGGGGAAGTCCCTGCTTGGATTAAAGTAATGTTTAATAGCGTAATCCACGATGCGCTCAGTGTCATTTAAAAACAGTGGAACTTAATTGGTAATTTTCATAGTTTCATGAACATGATTCGAAAACAGCCCATGCAGTATGTGAATCAGGGTATGTGAGGAATTAGTGCATGATTTATATCTGCCTCCAGTTACAGAGATCACAGCTGCTTTCAAATGAGAAACCATGATAGAGATTTCTATTCTATAACATATTAAATTAACCCTTTGAGTGCTGGAGGGGCCCCCTCCGGCGTAGCACGGTCACATGACCGATTTAAAACCCGGTCACGGCACTTAACATGGGAGAGGACCAGCCCTCCTCTACCATTTCCCTTCGCTGCAGATCACGCCGGGGGCGATCTAAGCTGGAAAAAAGCCGCTGGAGTGCCCCGCCCCATGACGTGGTAACTACATATTGGGGCCAGTGATTTTCAACCGGGGTTCCGTGAGCACCCCTCAGGATTCCGCGGCCGCCAGGGGGGGAGAGATGGGACAACTCTCCCAGATGTCCCATGCCCGCGCAGCGGCACCCCACATACCAGTGACCCGGCAACAGCAGTCGCCCAATCACTGCTCTTTCCTCTCCCTGCTCTTTCCTCTCCCTGCTTCTGCATCAACTTCCGGTTGGCAGGAGGGAGGAAGCATCATGCAGGCTCTCAGCACTGGCTCCCTTAAAGAGACAGTGTGTGTATCTGTGTATGGTAGAAAGAGTGTGTGTGTGTGTGTGTGTGTGTGTGTGTGTGTGTGTGTGTGTGTGTGTGGTGGAGGAGAGCGTGTGTGTGTCTGTGGGCGTGAGAGTGTGTGTCAGTGTGGGGGAGAGAGTTTGTGTGTGTCTCTTTGTGTGTGTGTCTGTGTGGTGTAGAGAGACAGTGTGTGTGTGTGTGTGTGTGTGTGTGTGTGTGTATTTGTGTGGGGGAGGGAGAGCGAGTGTGTGTAACTGTGTGTGTCTCTGTGTGTGTGTGTGTGTGTATCTCTCTCTCCTTCCTCTGAACCTGACAACCTTGTAACTCTTATAACTCTATCCTCTCCACCTCTCTGATCTATATGCCCCTTCTCGGCTCCGGTACACCCATCCTTCTAACCCACCGCTAATTTCACAAATACGCTTCCTTCACACCTGCCCCTGCTCCCCTGAACGACTATGGAGGAAATCTCACACTCAGGCTGATTTTCTGCACTATAAATTTCTCGTCTCCTGTTTTAACTGTGTGCTCTCTATGGCCAAACAACACTACTTTTCCTCACTAATCGACACTCACAAATCCATTCACATTCATGGCATGGATAAAACATGTCGCTTCTTCCTCAGTAATATGGCCAAGATCCGCCCTTTCCTCTGGAATGCTACTGCTAAAACACTAATGCATGCTTTTATCCTCTCCCGTATGGATTATTGTAACATACTACTGACTACTACTACCTGCCTCACAACTTTCTCCTTTGCAATCTATCCAAAATTCTGCTGCTAGAATAATTTCATTTTCTCCCAAAACAGTCTCTGCTCATCTCCTCCTTAAATCTCTCTCTGGGCTTCCCATCAAGTCTTGGATCACCCACAAACCTCTCCTTCTTACCTTTAAGCCTCTCCACTCCTTCTACTCCTCCCAACATATAAGCGTTAATCTCTCACTATGCCCCCGCTTGTATCCTGCATTCTACCACAATTGTCTCCTTTCCCCCCTCTCGCCTTAAACCTTTTCCCCTCACTGCACTGCCCCTACCTGTGGATTTCTCTCACCCTTAGCATACGCCAAGCACATTTAAGACAAACCTTAAAACTCACCTCTTAAAGCTGCAGTTCAAGCTCCCGGGTTTTTTTTTTACTTTAATAGTTTCATGTGGGCAATCTCTACTTACCTAAAGAACTGCATAGCTGCCGGTCAATTCGTTCTCTGTCTATTAATCAGCAAAGTTTGGCGACATCTTTAAATATGGGGAATGTAAATGGTTGCTATAGCAACAAGCATGCTTTTAAAAATAGAATACAAGAAAATTGATCATTCAAAGTTGTTGTTTTTTAAAAACAGAAAATGCTAAAAGTATTTTTTCTTACTGCAGAACTGATTTATTTAAAAAAAAAAACACATGTAGGATATTGCTTGAACTGCAGCTTTAAATGAAGCACTCCAATAGCTTAGGTGTGTGGCTACTGTCACACAGCCACAGTCACTCCTACCAGTGACTTCCATCTACTACACTTCTTTCCTCACCTGATGTCTCTGTAAGTCTCCCAACATACCCCTTTAGATTGTAAGCTCTCCGGGGCAGGGATTTCCTTTCCTTTTATCTGATCTTATTTGTTGTATTTATTGTACTATAATTCCCTGTATTGTATTGTCTCTTTGGTAAAGCGCTCAGTACAGCTGTGAGCACTATATAAATGAAGCTATTCATATATACATATAGATGTCAGTTGTCAAAAAGATATGACGAGTCATCTGAAGGAAACATTGAGTTTCCAAAAATAGAGAGCAGCGGAGAAATATTTTGTTTCAATTCTAATGTATCCCGCAGCCTTTTTTCAGCTTTTATTTGTATCCACTTTCAAAGGATTATATAACATATCCGTTTGAAAGGAGGTCAAGATCAAATGCAAGATGCAATAATGCAATGGGGAAGTGAGAAAGGTTTAACCATCTCTGCTTACAAATTATGATTCACAAATGAGTTGTGGTTCTATTATCAATCTCTTGCGTACCTAGGTAGGTATGCTAAATCAAAATCATACAAATTCGAGAAAGTCGTAACCCCCTATCTCCTTGACCAAAATTAGTTTGGACAAGATGGTATAGGGCTTCTGATTCCTCCATATGAACTTATTTAAAAATGACATTGCGCATTTTTACTAATAGCAGGGGAAGCGTTTGCATAAGGTTAGTACTTTTGGGATATAGTGTCATTTTGACTAACCAGACTCTTTCACTAAATTAAAGTGGAAGACGTGAGAAATATTCTAGTTCTGTTGAGATTTTAGTGATAATCAGACTATAATTACTTTTGTATAGTTTTTGGAGTGTCAACTCCATATTTATGCCTAAATAGTTAAATGAATGATGAGCTTTTTTGAATGTAGCACATAATGAGAGCAATTATTAGATTCCCCAGCAAACCAGAAGACCAGGATATTTTACAACATGAGAATCAGCTAAAATTATTGATCGTTTCAATCATTTTGGGCACAGAATATAGGGGTCATATACAAAAATAAGCATGTCATCTGCATATAGTACTGTAGCACCTACAGATTTTGATGACTAATCTGTAAACCCATCATATGAAGTCTCAAAGCTGTTGTTAGTGGTTCAAGTGCTATGTTGAATAGCAGTGGCAAGAGTAGAAAACCCTGTCTCGTTCCTCTTTCTAAGAGAAGAATGTTCCAGTCAAATTTTGGTCTCAGAAAGAGAGACATCCCTACAGTGGGTACAATACTACATTATGGTGGTGTGTATGTGATATATACAGTAGTATGGTCTGATGTACTTTAGTATAACTACAATTAACTAATATCTTCATAATAAATAATAAATCCATCTGTAAACAATGGTTGACAAATACAGATATCTCACTGATCATGATATATATAGTCCATGTTGATGCACTGCCGGATGAAGGCCTCGCCAATGACCTTCCAGGTACTCTTCTCTTCTCCACATTGCTCCCCAAAAAATTCTGATGATTTGCTACCATCTTGCTTTTGGACGTTGTCTTGGTTTTTTCATCTCTCTCGTAGTTGAGTACCATCGTTGTCCAACGATGGTAATTTCTTCTCGAGATATGTCCGGACCACTCCTATTTTAATTTCTTCACCCTTGTGATGATGTCATAGACTTTAGTTGGGTTTTGAACCAATTCATTCCTTTTTCTGTCTCTTCTGGTAATACCAAGTATACATCTCTGCATACTTAATTGCATTGTCTGAAGCTTCTGAATTATCTTCCCAACTAGGGTCCAAGTTTCACATCCATACGTGAGCACGGGCAGAATACACTGGTTGAAAACTGTCCTCTTAAAGCACAGTGGAAATTCCCTTGAAATATTGTCTCGTTTCTTGCTGGTAGCCCTGTCAGCCTATGATGACGACATGCTCCAGGTAGAAAAAAGTTTTAGTGGTATACGCGCTTAGAGCTGGATCCGTAACATGTAAAGTCATTCAATATTACGCCTAAACAGAGGCACATGGCATGAGGCTTGTGATAAATAATCCGATAGAAATAACAAATGTGACTCTCAAGAGGTATGAAGTCCTTAAAAGAGACAAAGTAGCGCTGAAGGATAAGAGGTAGTGGGCTTGAACTCACTCCTCAAAACCTTGTTGGGATAGTCCCAGGACTCACTATTGTAACACAAGAGTCACTCAAATTTGTATTAAAAAAATATACTCACATTTTATTATACCTCTGTCCTGTGCCTCTAGTTGGGCACACTGCCAAAAGAGTGGGTCAAAAATAGTATAAACATATTATTTTATTTAGTCCATATTAAAAAACGAAGGTGTAACAACACTCCTATGCTTTTCGTGCGTGTTCCACTTTATCAAGTGCGCAGTGCGCCATATTTCCATTTTGCTCATCCATGTGGCTCAGGAACTAATTTATATAGAACAGATGAGAGAATGCCAAGAGATCTATTCAGCTGCCTTGTCTGCTGGGATCAATGTTTTTTAGGTAGGCCCATTACAGGTACTCTCCTTGCACACCACATTTCATAATATCTCATTGGGGCACGATACTCTGAAGTATCTGTAAGTCTACCTGTCCGCTGCTGAAATCCTGGCCGCAGACAACTGGAGAGAGCTTGAGCAATGCGTCTTCGTTCATCTGGGGTCGTGGACACATCTTGCAAAAATGCTGTCCCTCAGGAGGAGGGCTCTGGTAATCAACCAGCAGGTGGACAGTCAGCTTTGGCCCCGGCTAATTGCCATGTGTTTGACCCCTGAATTTGTCATCAAGAAGCATTGGGTCTCTGCAGGTGTTGCCTGCCTCTCGCAGGGAGAGGGCAGACAGGGAGTTGTGTGTATCTGCCCTCAGATGCACACTTTCTGCTTCCAATGCCTGCAGAGATACCTTTTCACCGGCCAATCAGTAAAACTAGCATGCTACTCCTACTGCCGGTGCCAGCAAAAGCAACTGGTACATGTTCTGCTGCTCTTGCTACCTGCACTACTGATTGAGCCTAAAGAAAAATTCCTCCCCAGTCTCGCAGGAGGGGCACCAGACGAGCCCCTCCTGCCCCTGCAACCACTCTCCATAACAAAATGAAAATTAAACCAACCCCTCCCCACACCAAAAAAATAGGTCCCTCTTCCCGTTATCCCTTTCCCCACCATCACCTCCTGTATCCTGTGCCTGCCTGGCCCTACTCCCTCTAAAGGCCACTACCCACAATACCAAGCACCAGCCCAACATCCTGCTCCTTCACTATCACACAATGTGAACAACTGTGAGAAAGTGGGAGGGGTTTGTACCCATATAGTGGGAGGGGTTTGTACCATATAGTGGGAGGTGTTTGTACCATATAGTGGGAGGGGTTTGTACCATATAGTGGGAGGAGTTTGTAACATATAAAAATGAGTAGGTGGAATTTTCATACATTCACACAAAGTGAGGGTGAAGGGAGAATGCTTTGCTTTTTCAGGAACATTCGTCCAAATTTGTTACTGTCCAAAAACTGCCTTTGACTATCCATCGGCGGATTTAATTTTGGTCAAAATACCACAAAGATTATGCGGTGCTAATTTTGACACATTCGCCCTTCTAGATATGTTACCAATCCTGTATGATTCTAGTGAAAAAGCTCAGAAGAGGAATTATTTGTCTTCTTTAGTTATCTGGACCAGGGTTTCCCAAACTTTTTTTTTCCGTGACCCGGTTATTTTTGAACTTCTCCTTCATGACCCACTAAAAATTTTATCGCCTATACTGGCCTATAGGGCCTGCACAGACACACACACAGCCACTGATATACACACACACAGCCACTGATACACACACAGACACACACACAGCCACTGATACACACACACACCCACTGATACACACACACACAGCCACTGATACACACACACACACACTCAGCCACTGACCGACACGCAGCCACTGACACACACACTGATACATACACACAGCCTCTGATACACACACACGCAGCCACTGACACACACGCAGCCACACAGAGACACTGCTACACACACACACTGATACACACACACACACACTGATACAGATACACACACACACACACACAGATACACACACACTCGCTCTCCCCTATACGCACACAGACACAAACAGTGAATTACAGGCAACGACGGATGTGAGTGACTGGAGAGGGGGCCAGGGACACTTGGGTGGGAGAGGGGGGGCCAGGGACACTTGGGTGGGAGAGGGGGGGCCAGGGGCACTTGGGTGGGAGGGAGGGGGCCAGGGGCACTGGGGTGGGAGGGAAGGGGCCATGGGCATTGGGGTGGGAGGGAGGGGGCCAGGGGCACTGGGGTGGGAGGGAGGGGGCCAGGGGCACTGGGGTGGGAGGGAGGGGGCCAGGGGCACTGGGGTGGGAGGGAGGGGGCCAGGGGCACTGGGGTGGGAGGGAGGGGGCCAGGTGCACTGGGGTGGGAGGGAGGGGGCCAGGGGCACTGGGGTGGGAGGGAGGAGGCCAGGGCACTGGGGTGGGAGGGAGGGGGCCAGGGGCACTGGGGTGGGAGGGAGGGGGCACTGGGGTGGGTGGGAGGGGGCACTGGGGTGGGTGGGAGGGGGCCAGGGGCACTGGGGTGGGAGGGAGGGGGCCAGGGGCACTGGGGTGGGAGGGAGGGGGCCAGGGGCACTGAGGGGGCCAGGAGCACTGGGGTGGGTGGGAGGGGGCCAGGGGCACTGGAGTGGGTGGGAGGGAGGGGGCCAGGGGCACTGGGGTGGGAGGGAGGGGGCCAGGGGCACTTGGGTGGGAGGCAGTGACTGGGTGGGGTGACTTGCCTTGCCGCTGGACGCTTTCCCCTGCTGCCACCGATATCCCCTGCTGCCCGGGACGGGAGGTGGGCTTGGGGGCACGAATGGTGGGCACGGGAGGTTGGCTCGGGAGGGGGTGCCACGGGAGGTGAGCTCGGGAAGCTGGCCGCGGGGGGAAGCCGGCCGCAGTAGGAGCTTGTACTTCCCCCTCCGTCCCACGTAACGTGCGGGCCGCAGAGGAGCTGGTACTTCCTCCTCCGTCCCACGTTGGGAGCGGGGGGGGGGGGAGGAAGGGAGCGGGCCCTGCGCAAGCGCGCGGGACCGCGGGGGGAATCGCCGCCATTTTTTTAAATTGAGCAGGGTGGACGGGAGACACCGCGCGGCCAGCCTCGCTGCGACCCGGCAATTTTGGTGCCGTGGCCCGGTGCCGGGTCGCGACCCACCATTTGGGAAACGCTGATCTGGACAATTTGAACACACTGATTTGGCTTACCAAAACATTTGTGAACAAATGGCATTTCTGGATGTACTTATTACTCTCAGAGAACGTGAGTTATACACACAAAATCTTTCAGGCACCCAATAGACAGAAACTCTATCCTACATACTGACATTCATCCCCCTGCATCACTTATCAGAGCATTGCCATATTCACTAAAAGTCTGAATCACTAGAATTATCAGTGATACACAGGAATTGGAGGACATATTAAAAGATCATAAAAATCGCTTCATGGACAGGAGCTACAATATAAAAAAAAACAGATGTGAACACACATTCCCAACTAAATTTACAAGAGCAAGCAAATTCTTAAGGTCATCATTATACAAACACTGGCACGTTGTCAAACATGATCACATATTATCCCACATTTGCGACAAACACCCAAAAATAACTCATAAAACTGAGAGAAACAGTTCACATAGACTTATTAAGACGGATAACAAAACATTGTCATACCACTTCTCACTATTTGTGTAACGGCAAGCCAGGTTATTATAGATGCTTAGGATGCTCAGTGTGTTATAGAATCTTCAAAGCTTCACACATCCCCACAGTGGAGCTTAATTAATAATACATTCCAGGATCACCTGCATTTCCACACATATTGTCCCTGCGGCCCACTTTATGTGGGGAAAACCTAAAAGAATACCCAAGCAACCGTTTGTAGAACATAAGAGCATTATTAAGAAAGGAACGGAACCTATGACTCTGGTACAACATTGCAAGCAGTTCAAACATTCTGTAGCATTTTTAAAGATAAAGGTCATTGAACAAGTCACAGGAAGGAAGGTTTGGACAGGAGCAACCTTTTATTAAGATCTGAAGATTTTTGTTCTTTCAAACTGAAAACGATACATTCAATTGGTCTTCATGAACGGCAACAGTATAGTGGTTTTGTTGATGTAGCCAGGTCCCATTTCGGTCCCCCGTTGCTGCGCTTCTCCCCTCTTACCTTCGTTGCTGCAGGGGTCAGTGTGGGTGGTGACAGGTTCGCCAGAAGCTCCGGCGGCCCTCTCTGCAGGGCGCCGCCAGGTTGCGCAGGCGCGAGGAGCACCAGGAGTCGCAGTGGCCAGTATGAGGTTTGCGCATGTGCAGTGCACAGCGCGCACGCGGTTGCCCATAGGCAAAGTTTCCGCGGGGACTACAAGCCCAGTCTGTGACACCCACTCGCTCCTCCCACTACGTTGGGATCCCTCTCAGGTGGAGGCGCTCACCAAAGGTATAAGTATATCGCCCCAGGCTCCCCGTGTTGGAGGCTTAGGCCCCTGCGAGCCAACAGGTTAAATGCAGCACCAGTAGCCATCTTGTTTAAGGGGAAACAGGGCTACATTTATATTAGGTAACTTTGTCATTTGTAGCCTTTACAAGGGTCAGATGCTGCTTTCACCTCTGTTGAGCATCTGCTTCACTCTATTTCTTGAGATCCATTGTCTTTTGATTACAGTTATACCTGATTGGTAACACTCATGTTATATATATATATATATATATATATATATATATATATATATATATATATATATATATTTCCTGATGGATGTATTATTTATTATGAAGCTATGAGTTAATTGGATTTTTTTGTTATGTACATGTAACCCACTTGCAAAGGATGCAGGTATATATGCATGGCACCCCCTGGATGGTTTTTCTCTGCGGTGTGCGAATGAGTCATTCAATGATAGACATACCCTCAGGCCTGTTAATAAGACAGTGGCCTAGTCTAGTAATGAAGAGTGGGCGGATGTTCAGAGTTGCCAAGAAGTGTCGGCATTTAGTCACCAAATAGTTGCTGCTCCCACTTCAAAACCGCAGTAGTACTGAGCTCCCTTCATGATGCCCATGGTCACCTGGCAGTTGATAAAACAGGGACAAGACTTTGAGAGTTGCCTTATTAAAGAGTTGTTGCACTTACGCGATATTAGAAAATTCAGGACAACCCCCTATCACACACAAGGGGATCCTCAGCCTGAAAGGTTCAACAGAATCCTGTTAAACAAGATTTTCCTATAGAGAAAGGAAATGGAGCCAACATGTACATCACTTAGTACATGCATACAACTGTACTCATAATGAAACCACAGGATACTCTCCATACTACCTGATGGTCGGGCATGTGGCTAGATTGCCTGTAGACCTGTGTTTTGGTGTTGCGGCTGATTGTACATACTGTATGTACGTAGTAGGGGATGTACTAAGACTCAAGGAACAATTGCACCAGGCTTATAAACTGTCTACTATCGCTGCCGACACTACTAACAGAGGGAACAAGGGCGGTATGACAGACAAGTACAGGGTCAGGAACTACAGGTGGATGACAGGATTCTCATTAGGAACCCAGGCATACCTAGAAGACACAAAATAGCAGATTGATGGAAATCAGAGCCCTATGTCACATTGAAGAAACTAAAGGGATTGCCAGTGTACGGAGTGAAAACACAGAAAGGACCTGGGTTGGCCAAACCCCTCCATCGGAATAATTTACTGCCAATAGGCCAATAAGGGAGGAGGCCTCTATTCCAAATATGAGACTAAGGCTGAGTCCATGCTGCTGCAGACTGCGTGGAGGCGTCCACATTGCCTTAAGGCATTGATCGCGCCCATAGACTGCGCTGTCGCGACAGCAGGAGGGGGCACGGCTTGCGCGAGGAATCAGTTGAAACTGATTTCTCGGCACGACTGGCAGGTCACGTGAGCAGTTCGCCCAATGAGGGCAGTTGAAGAGGATACGGTAAGGAAAAAAGTCGGTGCACCGCTCATTCAAGAAGAAAAAAATACTGGAACATAGCGACCAAAGGTTTTATTGAATGTTAAAAAACATAAAAAATGGTACTGACACTAACACTCTAACGTGTTTCACACGCAGGGTGCTTTATCAAAGAGTAGTGAGTAATCACAGTGTGCGTCCAGATATAGAACCTCCCTTGCGGTCAATCTATAAGTAACCAATCCAGTGTGTAATTAAACACTAGCCAGGTGATGATATGCAAATACTAGAGGAAACATCTCAAGGCGCATGCTGTGCAGGAAAACTTTGTATACAACATATGCATATGTGATCATGATGTCTTTTAAAGGACATCAAACCCCACTATGAAATTGCAGTTATATTATGAACTCAAAATAATTAGAAAACCAAAGCATATGTACCTTAAACAATACTGATGACGAAAAAACACATATACAAATTGTTAAAATTAATTAAGATTTAGCATAATATGAAGAGTGGTGCTCAAAAAATCACATGTGATTCTATAAACAAAGCTTGTTGGTATCTTGTTGATAGATGTCCAGATGCTGCCAGAATGTCTGATATACAATACATAAAGTACTGGGATATGTACCTAGTGGTGTCCACCTGACAACCACAGGATAAGACACAGCAATAACAACCCAATCAAGTATGAATAATAAACGTTTCAATTACAATAAGGTATTGCAGGGCACTCTGGCCCGTTACCTTTCGGCTTCAATGACAAACCCGTAGCATCCACATCGTGCAGTCCGAAATGTAGAAGATCCAGGAGTGTAGTTGAACCACACCTTGATAAAGTGCTCCGGCATGAAACACGTATGTGCATTCATCCTGTCCATCTTTTTGAGCTTGCAATTAACTGATGTTTTATCTTGAGTTGCCTTGAAGTTTTTACATTTTTCCTCCAAAGTGTGGCTGTCATCTGGCTGTGCTCTGGCATTCTATTACACTCCCAGTTTAAAAAGGCAGCACACTTAAAACCTGTCTGTAGCTGATGAGTCCAGCAGAAATTTCAGCTAGAGTCAATTAACCAATCTCCACCTGGATCATTAAACAGGTTTAAAAGTGTACCGCACAAACTGCATTGGGTTCTCTAGCACAGAGGGACTGTGCTGCTAGAGATATGCACAGGAAACAGGTTCTCTAGTACAGAGGGACTGTGCTGCCAGATAGATCCCCAGGAAACAGTTTCTCTAATACAGAGCAAATGTGAGAAAAAATGGTGCTCAAATATAAGTGTGTGCACTGCCAGTCATATTGTTCATAATGTCCTTAAAATAACGATTAATGCACTGCATCATTTACCTCTTCTCTAATACAGAGGGACTGTGCTGCCAGAGAGAGTCGCAGAAAACAGGATCTCTAGCACAGAGGGGCTGTGCTGCCAGAGATCCCCATGAACAGATCTCTCTAGCCCTGAAGAAGACTGTGCTAATAGAGAGAGATCCCAGGGAGCCAGTCCCTCTATTCCAGGATTCAGCAGACCCTGGAACTCACCAGAGGGTGCACCCCTTGGACACCAACCTGTACCGATATAAAGAGCCCCCTGCTTAAAAGGTACCTCTTTGGGGTCAGAGGTTGGTAAGAGGCATTGACTCTTAGCCTCCTAGCCCTGCAGATAGGGACTGAGAAGTGTGAGTTAGCCGTTATATAGGGATAGGCCTGTTTGATTTGTTTTGCATGCTGACATAAAGCTGTTCTGTTTAAAGCTGCAGGCTAAATAAAAACCAATGTTTATTTTCTTTTAAATACATCTCCCTGTTTATACCTCTGCACATGTCTCCTACAGGAAGGTTAGAAAGAAGACTCATGCTGCACAAGCACTTGCTGAAGACACAGCAATATTACACAAGGGAGTAGCCAGAAGAACTCAACCGTTCCCAATCTAACTTTAAAAAATAAATACAAAATACTGGTGTCAGATTTGGGTAGAAAGCAATCACCCAGACGAGACCCCTTAAAGATGTCACTGGAATTAGTTCACTTTGGTCCTGGAAGCGATTACCACATTAAATCTGTTCTTTTATCCTCCTCTACATTGTCGCCCATCAAAGAGACCTCTTCATCAAGGTTAACGACGTATAAGCCACTAATACGGGACGCATTGTTCTGCTAAAAATGCTACTGCCAGCAGTAATCCTGTATTTTTACCGCAATCTCCTATCAAAATAACAATATAATGATAGTATTATAGATTTTCTTGCATAGTGGTACAGTGATACTTAAGACCAAAGTGAACAAATGTTAATCATAGGTTTATGGATTAAATCTGGATGGGAGTAAGGCGAACATTAGACTCAACGTCACATTATTGAAAGCTAATGCAACATTGCGCTACAATAACGTGACATTAAGGCTATGCTAACGATATATACATTGGCCGTTGTTTTTGCATATAATTAGCTTTGTGAACATGCATTGACTTTAGGGAAACTAATTAGGAGGTTTGGCAAAATCCTTTCCGGGTTTTCATATTCCATTTCAGGATTTTGCTCTTGCTCGTCCTCTGTGGCTGTATCGTCCATTTTTGCTCCTGGCAACTTCCTTTAAAAGGACAGCCATGTTAGAAGGAAGTTGCCGAGCAAAGTTTCAGTTTCCTGCTGTGTTCATGCAACGCGATTTCCTATTGTCTTCACGTTACCAGACCCAGATCACGTACCTCGACTAACCTTTGACTTCAGCCTTCCTCGACCTCTGCATCCACACCGAGTACGCAACACTGCTGCCAGCCCTGACCTTCGGCTTACGACTCACTACTCTATCAGGGTTGTCCCTCGGCTCAGGTCGGTTCTTTCACCTAACTACCTCAGCCCTGCGGGTCCGTTTCCTGCTTGAGACGAGCATTGTTACACTAATATCCGTTACTGGTTTAAGTAACCCTCTGATTCAACAGGGGTTAGCGTAACTGGTCCAAGGTGAACTGACACTTGGGAGGGGTTTGCTTTCCTCTAGGTTGCTCCTGTTTATGATGTCATTGTGTGTTCAGCAAGTATTTTCACAGCCAGAGCATCCCGCGCCCCCTTTTCTCTCTGATAAGGATAAGGTGGCTATGCTTAACGAAAACACTTAAATAACAAACACTCCCCCATTTAGAGACCCCTATGGAATTACCATAAAAAAAGCCAAATGATTGCTTTTAGCGCTGTTAGGTTCGTTTTAGGAAGGCAATTAGATCTTTACATTGTTTGCAAAAGGTTGTTTTTCAGGCGGCTATGAGGGATTGCACCACACAGGGAAAGAGTTCAGTGTGCAGTTTATCTACAATTGCAGTTCTAATAAATGCAAATTGAAATTAGTAATTGTATTGTAAATTGGGGTTATAAGCCTTTAGCTTGTTCCTTATTGCTTCTCATCCACTGACGTGATATACAGTGCATAGCAATGCAATATTACTGATATATGATATATCTACAATCGTGCTTTAAAGAGCAAGACTTTCGACAGGAACTATGCACCGTGAACTACAGTTTAGTCCTTAACATCTGTGCCAAAGGTAGTTGTTATTGTTTAGCAGAGTTGTTGTGCGGCTGTCTTCTGAGGATACACAAACAAAGCCATAATGTAACAATGATAGAAAATGTACTTTTAAAACGAGAGAGAGAGAGAGAAAATGGAAATACCCTTGTTAGTCCAGTTGCGATAGTGCAGAATAAATGAGTACTTCAGTATTAGGCGATACCTTTTTTATTTGGACTAACAATGTCATAGGACAAGCTTTCGAGAGTTCTCCTCTCTTCCTCAGGTCGGCAATACTGGTTTACAAAGTAATCTATGGATAAAACATAGCTTAGGAGAGCAGTAAAAAAAAACCATGTAGACAAGGTGGGGTGAAAAAGGGATGTCTGATGACATTGGAAGGGTAATAAAACGATGACAAGGAACAGCATGGAGGGGGAAGGGGATGGTGTGGGGGGGGGGGAGGTGTGGATAAGATCATTGGCAGAGAGGCAGGCAGGATAATTACAAACAATTGTGACAGTGATAGTGTGTGAGAAACCCCATATCCACATTAAGTCCTCTTGTTTTGGTTTAAAAGAGTCTTATCATTCTGAGTTCAAATGTTTTCCGTTCTGTGTGTGGGTGTGTCTAAACATTGCATTTAGGATTTTGATTTTTAAATCATTTATGGAATGATCTGGTTGTGAGAAATGATGTCTCACAGGTGAGCAGTATCTTCCTTCTTCATGGTTTTGTATAGAGTGTCTGTGCATATTCATTCTGCCTTGAAGGTTTTGGCTGGTTTCACCAATGTAGCATCCATGGTCACATTTGTTACATTGAATCATATACACTACATTCCTAGATGTGCAGCTGTACGATCCTTTAACATTGAGTGTTCAATGCTTGTGACTGGCTGTGGGATCTTGGCATATATGTTTGCAGAGTTTGCAGCATTTGTTGTTGCACGGTTTTGTGCCATTATCAGTGTCTTTAAGTTTGTTATGAAGTTTTCTGTTGACTAATTTCTGGTTGAGGGTTGGTGGTTGCTGGAACGCAAGAATAGGTGGTTTGGGGAAGATTTCTTTGAATGTCACATCCTCTGCCAGAATGGGTTGCAGATCTTTGATTATTTTTAGTATTCCCTCTAGGGTAGGGTTGTATGTGGCCACTAGTGGTATGCGTTTGGTAGGTTCTTTCTGTCTGTATTGTAGCAGGTGTTCTCATGGGGCTTTTAGTGCAGATGTAATAGTCTTTGGCTTCTATCCCTTCTGTCTTAACGATTCGGTCAGGGTTGTGAGATGTCTGTTTCTGTCTTCAGTGTCAGAGCATATACGGTGGTATCTTATAGCCTGGCTGTGTATGATACCTTGTTTTGTATGAGTGGGATGGAAGCTGGAGTTGTGGAGGTAACTGCATCTATCTGTTGGTTTCTTGTATACAGATATGTGTAGTTTGCCATTTTTCATTGTTACTGTTGCATCTAGAAAGTTTATTTGGTTTGTCGAATAATCCATTTTGAGTTTAATTGATGGGTGGAATGAGTTCAGGGACTTGTGGAATTGTTTTAGGTTTTCTTCACCCTCTCTCCATATTATAAACGGGTCATCAATGTATCTGTAGTGTTTGTAGGGTTTGTGGGGGCATGTAGTTAGGAATCTTTGTTCAAGATTTGCCATGAAAAGATTGGCATATTGTGGTGCTATCTTGGTACCCATTGCAGTCCCCATTAGTCATAGGTACATTTCCTTGTTGAAGCTGAAGTAGTTATGTTTGAGGATGTATTCTATCAGTTTGGTAATTACATCAGCGCTGTATTTCTGATCCAGGGGAGATGTTGTAAGGAATTACAAACATGCCTCAATACCATCCTTGTGAGGGATGTAACTGTAAACGGATTCTACATCCATGGTAACTAGCACTGTGTTGGATGGTAGTTAGTTGAAGTTGTTAAGGTTATTGAGAAAATCGGTGGTATCTTGTATGAAGCTGTTGGTGCTTGTGACTAAAGGTTTGAGGATATTCTCCATTAAGCCTGATATTTGTTCAGTGAGTGTATCCATACCTGTTATAATTGGTCTGCCGATGTTTCCTGGTTTGTGGATTTTGGGAAGTATGTAGAAGATCCAAACTCCTGGGTTGTCAGGTATTAGTTGCTTCAATTGTGGTTGCAAGTGGTTAGGGAATGATTTGATGAGATCCATCAGTTGCTTTGTATATTCCTGGGTTGGATCATGCATGAGTTTCTTGTAGTAGGTGTTGTCTGTGAGTTGTCTAGTGCCTGCTATGTATTTATGTGTGTTCATAAGCACCACTGCACCTCCTTATCTGGTGGTTTGATGGTAATGTTGTGGTTGTTTTGCAGTTCCTTGATTGCAGATCTCTCCATGGGGGATAGGTTGTGCATTGTTTTTTTCTGTTGTGCTAATGCTAGTGAAGAAACTCGTGATCTGAAGCGCTGTATGTAGCCTTCTAGTTTGACGTTGCATCCTGTTGGTCTTCAGACATCCCTTTCTCACCCCACCTTATCTACATCTCTGTTCTTTTTTTATTTTTTTTATGCTTTCCTAACCTCTGTTTTAGCCATAGATTCAAGTGTAAACCAGTTTTGAAAGCTTGTCCTATGACATAAATTGTTTGTTCAAATAAAAAAGATATCACTTAATACTGAAGTACTCCTTTATTCTCATATATATATATAATATATATATATATATATATATATATATATATCTCAACAAAAAGGAAAATCAGCGCTAAAAGATATATATACAATTGAAATCCAAACAATCAGAAATGTAAATCAACACCCCAAAAAGTCCAGGTGTTTTTAAAAGGATATAGGGTAGATGGCCCAAATGTATTTTTGGGGTCTGAGCTGCTTCTATGGAATCAACATATTTCCAGACAAATCTACAAGACAAAAAGCAGAAGCGCGTGCCCCATAGTGTATAATCATTTAATACATTGATTTAATTGGAGTATCCTTAAAAATGCACACTCACAAACAAACTTGATATAATCGCAGTGTGAATAAAACCTGACAACAGGTGGGACTAGCTGCTGGGAGCAGGTCAAACACCTCATCACCGCGACCCCCGGCAAGGACAACCTCCATCAAATCGGATGATCCAGGGGCACAGGGTGCTCCAGCGACGCCATGGGAGAATCTGCATCTAGTATAATAGCTCAGTGCCGTCAAACAGCTGATGGTGTGAATCCCGCATGTAGTCTGTAATCGGGGGGCGGAGCTAAGTGCAGTGCGTCAGAGTGATGTTGCTGCTCTCCAATGGGAGAGGCCCTACGAGTTTCGTCGCACAAGCAGCGACTTCCTCAGGTGAATATATATTATATATATATATATATATATATATATATATATATATATATATAGCTATATATAGCGGTGGAGGTTTCTTGTTGCCTTTTACACCCACCATAACTTAAAACGTGTATGTATGTATATATATATATATATATATATATATATATATATATATATTATGTGTGTATGTGTGTATGTATGTATGTATGTATGTAGCACAGCCTCCGGCCGCTACTTATTTTCTTGGTCCCTACCAGTGTAAGTCCTGTTAGGTGCAGGCAGTGGATGGGTTAATTTCTTCAGAAAGGCCTTGTGTGTTATTACAGCCTTAGATACATGTGATGTATCCAAGGGCGGGCCTAACAACAGCCAGAAAGTGTCATCCTGAGGGGTGGATACCGATTGGGTCACATGCTGGATGTGATGACCTGTCAGTATCCAGACCTGCTCTGTTATGGGGCAGGGTTACAAGCACAACCCAAGGGTATAAATTCTGGTACTTTCCCAAAAGTGGGTGTGTCTCTTTCCTCCACCTGTGGAGTTAGTACCAGCTACCCTGGGTCTCCTTAGGAGGCCTCAGGGGGAGACCCATGTAGAAGGTCTTGTATGGGCCTCAAGACCTATCAGTAATACCTCCACTAGGGGAATCAAAGAAAGTGATGTACCTGCTGTAAGATCCTGAGCATGCAATATATATATATCGTGCCAACAATGTATGGAGCACCGACCATGTTTGCAAAAGTCAGGCACATACTTTAAATTGTGCCTTCAATAAATACCTGGAGAGAAAAAAAAAGATCTGTGCATTTTGAAATTAAAAACTGTTTATGCAACAAATGATAGCATTCAAATAGCTATTTTTTCTATTCAATTTTATGCTTTTTAAGTTTTCAAATGAGATAAGGGATCAAAGAGCTAGTTGTCTCTTTTGGATATTCACATATAGAAGCAAACTCTAAATAACCACACACAAAAACTAAAATTACATTACCAATTAAAGCAACATATACAGTAGCTCACAACTTGTATATACTATATGAATATGTTGCCTTTAAATATTTTAAAATATATGTTTATGTACTTTGTATTTACATATCTACATGCAATAGTCAACAGACATTATTAACAATGACATATATTCATTTTACATGGAAATAAAAGGTCAGTGAGTATTTCTCAAAAAACTTCTCAAGTGATAAAAAATACATCAATTTATATTTCAAAATATAGTAGTATTTTTGTACCAGTCAAAGTGGCAGTGTAATATAGTTATAGTTTCTATGTACATTATAATATCTTTCAGGACTGATTGCAGCAGTAGCAGCTTACAGTATGTGCAGTATAGCACACCAGTATCAATGCATTTGATCCTTGGACTATTTGGTAAAATATTCAGCACCTTTAAGACTCTGCAAGGTTATGTACAAGCACAATCTTAGCAAGCGCAAAACCCAGACCCACAGTATTATATATGTATATGTAGCACATGTATCCCCACCCTCTGTGAGATATATGTCTACGGTGTACGTGTGGTGCAATACCTGTGGCTCACAGGAGGTCTGAGCCTCCGCTGCTAGGAGCCTGGGGTGGATTCTGGAACGATTTTCGTCAGCGCCTCCACCTGTAACGGATCCTACTATGTGGATTTGCCCGTTACTGGACCCATATACATATATAGGCATATACGATCACACACTGAGTAACATAGAATAACAGTTTACTATAGCAGGATTAATTAGGGCTACTGGTTACAGCTACCCTTTCGCCTCGCAGGGCCTTATCCCACCACCGTGTAACCCACACCGTGTCTACTGTACCTGAGGGGCCTTTGGCACCCAACCAACCTGGTGTCCACAAGGATAACTGCCCCACCCCTATATGTGGTCAGCGCTGCCACTATGGTGTGTGTGTATACTGTTGGTGCATTTTTAGGATATAGTTACCTGCCGGGTGTTCCAGCACCAGGGCACGGCGAGTAGACAACGGGGAGGATCCGCCGATCCAGCGACGTGTGCTTCCAGCGATGAATCCGCCTCCACGTGGGGTGGTATCACGCTGGAGTGTCCCACCGTGATGACAGTCTCTGTATCTTGAGACCACAATTGTCAGGGCTGCGCAGCGTTGCAGCTGTGTCCCTGATCTATCAATCAGCTAGTGGGGCAGTGTCCCTACCTAAGGGCCTGTCCCTGTAGCAACCACAATCTGAACAGGGGAGTCGGGGCCTAGCTGGGGCCTAGGGGGAATCTGGCCCAATGCAGAGGGTCACGGACCCCTACACCTACCTCCTATCCTGACCTTGTCCCAGGACCGACTGGCGTGGTCTCTGTGCGCCAAATGTATCAATCCTCTGAGCAGAGGATTCAGGCCGCGCGATTGGCCGCTCAGAGTCACCTGAGATCAGTCCCCTAAGGCTCATGGGACTTGTAGTCCCTGCACGGAGCCTTCCCTGTAATGGCCGCCGCTATGGATGCTACTGCGCATGCGCAAGCCTTCTGGTAGGGCCGCCGTACTTCCTATGTACCGCACATGCGCGAACACATACATCATGGCACGGGAGCCACCGAAGCCTCCGGCGATGCGCCGCCGAAACACTGCGCCGCCGAAACACTTCCCCGCTGCCGCCGCACGCCCCCGCAGTGAAGGTAAGTGCTAGGGAAGCTCAAGGGGGACTGGGGCTACATATATATTTGATTATGTCAACTGGTGTGCTACTAGGGTAATGACCTCAAATATACAACAGGAAACAAAGAAGTCCCAAAGCACATCCAATATTATTTAATGAATGTCGACATGTTTTTTCTCATATGTACGGTTATTTAGTTCAATCTGTTGGCCAAAACACATTAAGCCTGCAACCACGTGAGGTAAACCCTTTCAGCAGGTACCCACACTGCCAACTTTATATTGTGTCCTTTCTATTTCCTCCACTGCATGAGTAAAGAGGAAACAAAATAATGATCTTGTCAACAGGATGGGATGCGTGACATGTATGCGGTGCATATGGGGTTCATATTTAGGTGCACTATATGTGCTGCGTGTCAGCTACAGTGCAGTGGAAGCTGGTTAAAAAAACAGGAGTTGCCCATATAAATATAGCACAAGATAAAAGTGTATATACTTCCCACGCTTTTTTTGGACTTGAATTTTTTTTGGAATTGTTCTTTCACTATATTCATATGGGCACCACCTGGTTTGTAACCATCTTTAACTGCACTGTACTGTAGCTGACACACAGCACATATAGTGCGCCTAAAATATTAACCCCTTAGGCACCGCATACATGTCAGGCACCCCATGGTTTTCCACATCATTGCTTCCACTTTTCTTCACGCAGTGGAGGAAATACACAGGACACAGTATAGAATTGGCAGTTAGGAACCTGCTGATAAGGTTCACCTTGATGTGGTTGCAGGCTTGATATCTTTTAGCCAAAAGATTGAACGATAAGACCCATACTTATAAGAAAAGAAAAAAATACATAAAGAAATTAATTAAATTGTCACATTGGATGTGCATTGGGGCCTGTTTGTTTGGAAGGTTATGGAACAATAAGATTCCACAGAAATGTCATAGCCAAGCAAATAGAGAGAAAAGAGCTCATAAATGGAAATCCTGCGATTGTATGACTTAAACCTTCTCAGTGGAAAGCAAAGTTGGCTGCAGTGCTTTGATCTTGCAGTTTGAAAGAGATAAGGCTCTTTGACCCTATTTCACGGGAACCATCCCAGGTGCACTGTTTGATCACTTGCAATCTTAAATGCAGAACAGACCGTGCAGTACTCAGGGATCAAAAGCAGCACTGAAGCAAACGTATGGCTAGCCTCAAAAGCTTGTACTAAGTATGAATAATAAACCCCTCAATAACTGCTCCTTTCAAGTGCAGCATGGGATCAAAGTATTCAGCATACACAGGCTCTTCACAATTATCAACAGAGGGAGAAAGTAGGCCTCATGCTGACTTCGATCAATAATTAGAAAATCTAAATAAAGAGACTGAAATATTTTAATTGTGATAATGCAATACATAACTATTGATTAGTTTTCCTATTATAATCCATATGATCCTAAAACTGCAGCAGCAATTATATTATGGGCTTAGTAACTATGGAATCTGTTTTATGGAAACAGCTAAAAATATCCCCTCATTAAAAAAAAAAAAAAAACAGCGTTCTACTGTATCTTTTGAACAATTCTTAGAATTCCTTAAATGGGAAAGATAATGCTTGCTATAAAGTATAAAAACCTATAATAATACTACTTCTCACTAATAAATATTCACAAGTCCTATGCGGTCTATCTCCTTCTGCACCCTGTTATTTCTCCAATACAGCTTAAAACTTTGGGGGTAACCAGGCTCAATAATAAAGGTTAAGCCCACTTGGTTACCCCTGATCCGTGGTTGAAGGTCCTAGAGTGTCAGCTCTTGGACCTGACTGTCGTATGTGCATCACTGTGACTGTGTGTAAATTATGCTACAATACAGTATTTTTGTGTTTTTGCCTTTCCCGGAGTGCTGGCCAGAGGAGCTTGCTAGGCTATGAGTTTTAGGGTGGGTTTTGCGGAAAAACATCTTTTAGATTGTGACTATGTGGCGGGGTTCCCAAGTTATGGTATACCCCAAAGATATACCTGGGAATCAGGTAAGATTCTCGGACACATTGAAGCCCAGTGCTCCAGCAAAATCCTACCCTGGGAACGTTCTTGCGACTCACCGCCAGGGTTCCATGCTTCAGCACAAACAGGAAAGGTAAAAAGGGCATCAGGGATCAAGGTATCTCCCGAATGGTCCCTGGGTCCCTAGCATAAGGTGGGATGCCCAGTTCATGCCCAAGTCACCCTCAACCTGGTATTGGGGTTCAGGGGGTGCTCCAGCTATGTGATAAAGCTGCGAGGATTTTATTTGTGTATAAAGATAAAGTCAGGTTTTTACAGTGTGGCAGGGATGAGGCTATTAAGAGTAGGGAATATATATTCTTATTCTATCCCTGACACCAGACCAGGAGACTTAGACACTTAACACAAAGTACAGAGTCAAAGTATATTTGATAAGTGTATATGCTTGTACCTATGTATATGTGGCTGTGGGATTTCCAAGTCCGTGGTTCAGAGAGACCAGATGGCTACCAGGCTTGGCGCAACTGAGTCTGCTCAGGACCCGGAATTGAAAGCCTCAGGGATGCCAAGGCGTTAGAACTGGAGGAGTAATATAGTTATCTTTGAGTACCCCTTAGGTGTAACAAAGGGCCATCCGGCGACCATTTTCCCAGCCCCAGACTCTGCGGAGCCAGGACAGCAGTTGGGCTCGATATGCTAAGAAGCAGAGGTAATGGTGTAAAAAGACCAGGCGCTTACCTTGAGTTATTAAACAATGATAGGCTTACAATGAAGCCGTCAAACTAACTGTGGCTCTCTAATTTTCTGAGCCAGCAACAGAATCCCTTCTGCTTCAACCCCAGAAAAAGGGTTAATCCAGAGCCCTTAAAGAGACGTAAAAACAAACAGGCAATGGGGGAGCAAGGGATTAGATAGGCATATAAAATGACTTTAAAAAGTTGTTAGAAGTCTTGGTTCGTTACATGCAGGGGTAGATTAATCAGATACACATAAATACTTACACGGCCATGTGTAAGTAAACACAATGATTGGTAACTTTCACAGGGCGAAATCTCTCTCTCCCAGCAGTGATGGATAATTGGTATGGTGAAAGGGGATATAAAAATATATATATATATGTGTATAATACTGTACTCACACGGCCCAGTGTGAGCAGTTGCAGGGATTTGGTTTCTTTTTAGGTTAGCATTAACCCATCCACATCTGGTGGTCAGCACAATGGGGGCTGTCCTCAGGTTCCAGATTGACACAGGACTCTCTTGTTGTCAGGCGGGCTCTCCCCCCCGGTGTTGTGATGTGTAAGTTATGTGGGAGGGGAAAACGAGTGAGGCACGGTTCACTTGTATATAGTAAATCAAATGAATTTATTAATAGAAAAAACGGGATAGATTACAAGTAGACCCCTGGCCTCCTCACGTGGTCCAGGATCAGGTGTTGTTAAGCAGCTCTCACAGCCGGTCCCGCGTCCGGGATCCAGGAAGGAAGACTCTCTTGGCTGTAGTAGTTTCTGAATGGGACTCCAAAACCTATAAGAAACCTTGGAGCCATTCAGGACCTCAGATTCCAAGCGCCAAACCATCAGCGGCAAATTCAACATACGAAAAAGATGCTCTGTGAGAAATAGACGCGAGACGATTTCAGGGATTTTCAACTCAAGAAAAAGGGGCCAAGTTCTGAAAACAGGATGTAGCGGTCGCGGATGGAATTATATGTCGTATTGCGTTAGAGGACTTTTGTGAGTACCCCCGGTCATTGAAAAGGACTCGTACAAACATCAGTTGTTAACATTTAATTCCAAGAAAGTTTATTTCATTAGCCCCGATCCCAGTAAGTGTGTTTTCAGTGCAAATTGTGTTACATTGTGTGTATGTCTTTTCGATGGAATAAATTACAGTTTTTTTTACCTCCTTGCTCAATCAAATGATCCCGGTATAAAAGATGTTAATAATCCTGGTCTCCCGTGACACTCTCACTCAATTTACTTCTATCTCTATGTATACTAATATAGCTCTCTGTTTATCTGTATACTTTTCTTTTGGTCACACACACCACACACACCACACACCACACACCACACACCACACACCACACACCACACACCACACACCACACACCACACACCACACACCACACACCACACACCACACACCACACACCACACACGTTATGGTGAGTAAAAAAAGTGACAAAAACCCTCAACAGCAAAGCATATAGCAAATGGAAATATTACTGCATGCTCATTTGCATGTCTTAGACAGGTCTGCAACCCCGCCTTTCACCATTATCACCCAGCACTTCCACTACAGCAAGGGATTCTGGGAAATGACATGCAAATAAGCTCTTTTTTTCATTATCCACTTTTGCTAATTTAATTACCCGTTTGCAATTTTTGTTACATTCCTTATAATTCTAATATGATGCCTCCATCCCTTCTGACTTAAAGAATCTAAACGCCTGCCTCTTTTTCATTTCCTCCCCTACATGTTTATTTGGCCACATTGGTTTTGACTTATTCCTTTTATACTTATTACCCAAGGGGTAAAAACCCAAGGGTATACACTGATAAGTGTGCTTTTCAACAATGTTTTAAAGACTGCCCATTTATCTTCTACATTTTTCCCAGCAAAAACATCACCCCAATTTATTCATTGTACATTGGTCCTCCGTTTATTAAAATCTGCCTTTCTAAAGTTTAAGGTCTTTGTTTAACCCAAGTAATCTGTTTTTTGATCATTTATTTCAAATGAGACCATGTTATGATCACTGTTAGCCAAATGTTCCAGGACTTGAATATTTGCTAATACTTCTACATTGTTTGATATTACCAAATCCCGTAATGCCCCTTTCCTGGTTAGTTCTTCCATACTTTGGGTCATGTAATTGTGTTTAAGCACCCCCAAAAACCTGTTTCCTATTGTTGTAAAAAATATACTTTTTTTTAATAAGATAATAAAAAATGCACAAATGCGCACCAGGGATTAGTGAAAGGTAATTTATTAAAAATACACAAAAACTGAGGGGATCCAACCCCACCTCAGAACAGCTGTGCAGCTGGACGGCTAAGTACTACCAAGGAGAACACCTAATGGAGACTAAACCCTAAGCTGCACAGTATACAAATACAGTAA